>NW_015392367.1:0-15821 GCF_001527695.2 Protobothrops mucrosquamatus | reverse complement strand
CCTCCCCAAGACCCTGTCCACATCTTCAGGAGCAACAGAGTCAAACTCCTCCCATACAACCATCTCAAGACCTGCTCCCGTCTCCTCCCCCTGGGCCAACCAGTCGGAGTCTAAGCCTTCTCGGATCCGAGCGACTTTGTCATACAGATACTGCGCAAAATCCTCTGCCCTCCCCTCCAGGGGGTCCCCCCCCCTCCAAAAGAAAAAGATGGACTGAAAAATGCAAAGGGTCTGTGCTTTGATAAAGCCATGCCTCAGCTTCGGCAAGCTAGTAATGTCTGGAAGATGTTCCTAATTTTGTTGACAGAAATGTTCTCCAGACCATCTTGCTATTTGGTTTCAGTTGTTTTGGAATCTGGAAATTGTCTCTTCAAAAACGATCATTGTGGAACTGATTAAAAAATCTTTCAAAACGTGTGGGAAACTTGATTGCTAAAGTTGAAATGTTAATGAAATAAATGCTCTGTGTGTGACAAGAATGACTTTGATATTTCTGATCTTCCTTCTGGCCCTCATGTGTAGGATTCTGGAATTGACATTGGGGACATCTCAGAGAGGAAGGCCTTGAGGAAAAAGCTGCAGTGCAAGACCTTCCGGTGGTATCTTGTCAGTGTATATCCTGAGATGAGAATGTACTCTGACACTGTCGCCTATGGGGTGGTAAGAGACATTTTACATTTGCTTGAGCAGTCCTAGGGAGGAAATAGTGACGAGCGGTTTCCTGCAGGTGGACAGAGAAAAGCCTGAAGAAAAAAATGTGTCTGTTTATAATAGCAATAGCACTTAGACTTATATACCACTCCACAGTGCTTTACAGCATTCTCTGGGCATATTAGAATGTCATTATATTGCCTCCAACAATCTGGGTCTTCATTTTGCTGACCTTGAAAGGATGGAAGGCTGAGTCAACCTTGAGCCAGTCAAGCTTGAACTCCAGGCTGTGGGCAGAATTAGCCTGCAATACTGCATTCTAACCACTACACCACCAGGGCTCTGGTGTTGTAGTCACAACTGAGAGTGTTGTGATTAATTAGCACTGGAAAATAGCGTTCATAAGGACATAAGTATTGTCCTGATGGATCAAATCCCTGACTCATCTACTCCAGCAGTCTTGTCTTACAATGGCCAACCAACTGCACAAGGAAACTCACTAGTCATTCAGCAAATAACCTTCAGAAGATTAGGAGCCATGACTTCCATGAGTTGGTCTACCTCTTTTTTGAAGTCAGTTATGTTGGTAGCCAGCACTAAATTTCATGGGAGCAAATTCTAAAATTTATATAAAAAATATTTCATTTTGTCTGTCCTGATTCTCCCAAGATTCAGTTTCATTGGGTAAGCTCTGATCCTAGTATTTTGGGAAGAGAAAAATAGCTTGTCCTTGCACACTTTATCCACATCATGCATCTGTTTGCACGCCTCAATCATGTCCCCTCTCATTCACATCCGTTCTAGATTAATAAACCCAAATGTCGCATTTCTTCATAGAAAATTACTGTAGCCCCTTGGATAATCTTAGCTGTCCTCCTTTGAATCTCCTCTAGCATCAATATATCTTTTTGAAGTGTGGCAAGCAGAACTTCACACAATATTCCAGATGCTTTATCTCACATATATACATGTTATTGTTTGTGTGGAGTTCAATTATTGTGTGTGTGTGTATGCCTTCAAGCCATTGATTACTTTTGTTAGCAGCCTGGACAAGTCCCTGTACTCTTCTTGGCAAGTTTTTGGAAATGATTGGACATTGCCTGCTTCCCATAGTTGGTATGGTATGGTAGACTCAAGTTCACCCAGTGGGTTTTGTGTCTAATATGGGACAAGAACTCTTAGTTTTCTAGCCCAGTGCCTTCTTCATTATACCAAAGTGGCTCTCATTTAAAAATTAAGCACACATTAAATGTTTTGAATATACTAATTAGATGTTGCAATATACTTGTAAATAGCCACCTATCTGGGCAAGTAAAAAAATTATCTAGGCTACCATTTGTATGGCCAAAATAATAAAACATTCTTGGGTGAATTTATCTAAAAAATTAATTAACCCACAAATGGATTCATTTTCATCCCTGAATTGCTTAAGGATATAAATGTTTGTTTGGATCATATATAACAATGAATATACAAGCTATTCGTCATGATATTTTATTTTCTGAGTAGTTGAATCCTATACCAGGCAAATAATTAAATTAGATTATCTTCAAGATTCCTTCCAATCCTATGTTATCTGTACAATCTTTGTAGTACAGGTGTGCCATATCTTGGCTGCTGAAAACTGGATGATCACTAGCTTAAAGGAAAGTGATAGTTGTATGCTTCTCTTTGCTACTATACAATAACCATCCACATATTTGGAATCCTAATATAGACAGGTTTTGTGAACTTTGTATTTCTATACTGTTATATACAAAGCAATAGTATTTTGCAGTACTGTGAAACAAGTTGGGTATTAAAAAATTGAATCCAAGGCACTGGAAAGATACACTGAACACAATTTACATTGTATCATCTGGCAATAATAATTACTTGATAGGGGTTTTTGTTTTTTAGAAAATGCACATTAATGATCTGAAATTTGGCCAAAAGTGAACAAACCTCTCATTTACTGAGCAAGTTTACTGTTGGAATCCTAGTAAATTTTGAATTGAATTGAAATTCTTTGATCTTTAATTGAAATTCTTTTCTTTTTTTTAAATTCAAAGTTGGCTGTAAGGTCTTGAAGACCTGGTTGTTTTCCCAGGCATTGCATTGGGATGGATGGTGCTCCTTGTTGGATGTGATTTATCTGTGTTTTTGTATAGAGGGACCACAACCCACCTGGCTTTGCTTTGAATTGTGCTTTCCTAGTTTATTATACTGTAAGTTGTCCAGAGACAGTTCAGAGTCAGGTGGTGCCTAAATTTAATTAATTAAAAGGTATATTACAGACTATGCTGAAGTTTCACACTGTGCATTCCTACTTAATTTAAACAGATTAGCCTTTTCTTTCGATGATAGTTAAACATTTATTACAAAAATATAGTTGCAAACAGGTATAATTCTTGTCCTGTTTTAACAAGTAATTTACATTCTTTTTTTTTGAGTCCTTACCCCTCTTCTCTATATTTCCTAGCTACAGAATTCCCTAAAAAGTGATCTGTGCCTTGATCAGGGACCAGATACAGAAAATATTCCAATCATGTACATCTGCCATGGAATGACACCACAGGTTAGTAAGATTAATCTTGCATCCTATTCTCGCCCATATGTAGAAAGAACCATACTGTAACTAGCAATTATTTTTCTACTACAATACTTTCTAAAACTGTTAATAATAAATGGAAATAATATTTGCTCCTGATGTTAAGTATTATGAATCTCTTAATTAGTGCCTTGTCAAAAAGTCACAATGAAAAATTAAGAATGCATAGAATTGTTGGAATAGACTTTTATTTTTCTTCCTAGAAAAAAATAGAATCCGAAGTGTGAATACATCATTAACTATTTCATGGACATTTATTTCCTCTATATTTCTACATCTCACATATTAATGTCATTTACAACACACATGTGCACACACACTTATTATTCCAGTAAATATGCTTGAGTTTATAATAAAAGAGTAGAGAATTATAGTTCTTTTGGCTTTTCAAGAAACAATCAGGCATGGAAATCCCATGGTTTAATTTTGGCCTTTGTTATAGAAGCATTACATAACATCATGTAATCATTTCAAATGTTGCTATGCAAGTTTTATTTTAGACCGATCTGTTGTGATTTTCTAGAAGAGTCTGTTTTCTAGGTAATACAAGATGAACCAGGGATAAAGAGATCCAAAGACCATTAGAAACTAGAGAGCTGCACTTGTAATAAATAATATAAATTTTTGCCTCCCAGTTTAGTTCCTTTTGAGATGAGATAGGAAAGTAGCCACCCAAAGGAGAACCTTTTCTGTGGATGATCTGTTGAGTTGATTGGAATCTTAGAAATCCTACACGGAATTCCTAGTGGCTTACATTCCCATATTAAACATACATGTATCACTGGATGGCATCTATTAGTTGTCTTCAGAGGTTTTACTTGTAGAATATCAAATAGTAATAGAAGTGAATTTGTATGACTCTATGCTATCTAAAACTGTATTGTTAAATCAAATTAGTGGAACTGTGTAATCATGATTTTTTTCAAAGACCTTTATCACATTCTTTTTCTTTTTGAGCTTCTTATATGTTGCCCATACATTGCCAATAATGTGATCTGCATATTTTGTGAAGGGGATGCATAATATTTGACTAAAGAACCAACTTCTAACAGGAAAAGATTTCTTTAGATTGAGAAATATTGGACAGTTGATTGTCTTTGCTCAGTTTTTGTTTCTATATAACCGTGAAAAGATATCCAGCCTCCATTTTCACACCTAGCAGAATTGGTTTTCCTGTATAAGATGTAGTTAATATTGATTGTACTAGTGAGGGTACACTGGAATAAATTATGAATGATGAAGAGAAATTTTCAAAGTCTGCTTAGACACTGCACAGGCTAAAGCTTTTCTCTCCTCCTCAACCTTATTTTTAATAACTATCATTTGCCAAGGGGAAAGTCTAACAAAATTCAGTGTTCTTCAAGTAACCAAGTCCTTCTTCTGTTATTCATAAGTTATTAAAAGTCTTTCTTCTTTACCTTCTGGAATTATTTTATAATATGTTTTGATGTATCCTTTATCTGCTATAGTAATGCTAAAGAGACTGTTGCAAATTCAGACTGAAAAAATGTAATTATATTATGGCGCACATAAAAGGTTTTATTATTGGCATTTTTGGGGGATTTGATTGACCTGTTTTGCAACTAAGTACAACATAAATCCTACATAAATGTTCTGTCAGTGTTGTAAGTTTTTCCAGAAACTGAGGTTTAGCACTATACTTTCATTAATTAGACTTGATGTAGACTAATGTCAATTGTACAAAAAAATATGATCTGAACTAGGTGAGTTTCTCCAAAATTGACTTTGATATATTTTGGCATTTGCAAAGAACTCCTAATTTTGTGTCTTTACTGGCCTATACTTCTGTTCGCCGAATTTCCTTATGGAGATGATATCAACATGAAGGTATGTAGGAAACATATTAATTTCTGAATATGTTTTCCAGTTTATCAAGTATGAATACAGATGAGTAGATAGACCTGGACCGGTCTGCATTTCACATAACCTGTTATCATTTAATTCCAGCTTCTGAATAATTGACTGTTGCCCACCCATGTTCTGGAGGTTATACATTTGGCAAAAATGTTTCTGAATCAGAATGTATGTGGACATACCTATCATGGCTTCTGTCATGAACATGTGGTAAAACCTCTGCCATTGTTTTTTCAATTGCAACTGGCTATATCTATAGATAGCTTCTTTTATGCTGTTTTTATTGCCCAGAGGCCATGGTTAGAGATGGTTTCAACTATCTGATGTTGCTGCCTTCATATTCCAGAATTAGAGGATGAACAAAACAACTATTGTTGAAGCTGGGAGACAATTTAATGTCCACCAGACAGATATGCATCATGCTTGCAGCTTCCAACATTTGTTTCAATATTTTCTATTGCTTTGTACTTTAAAAAAATCAAAGTGGTTTATATAATTAATAAATTTTAAAAATGAAACAGAAAAAAGTTATAAACCAGTATATATCCTACAATGAACACAATACGGAAACATTAAAAATAAAAATAAATTAATAAGACTTATAGCAGTTGATAAGAAACTGTAAGAATAGATAAAGAAGATAAAGAAAAAAGGGGATTATTAAAAGAAGATTTAGACTAGGCCAAGTGAAGATGACCTATGCATTATTAGGCCATCTTAATAAATGGCCTACTGCATCACAGACATTTATTCAGTCTAGAAACTGCATTAGTATAGATGAAGCACACTTCAATATTTCAACAAGATGAATATCCCGAAACTGGGATGTGATCAGCAAGTCTTCCTTATGAAAACATATAGACACGGTAGGCTTGTAAGAAAGCAGGTGGTCACAAACTCTTTAAAGCTAGATGTGACCTCCTTAGGGTGATGTGTGTGTGTGTGTGTGTGTGTGTGTGTGTGTGTGTGTGTAAAAACTGTGATATCCTGGCACATTCTAGGGCAGTGGTGGCGAACCTATGGCACGGGTGCCAGACGCGGCACTCAGAGCCCTCTCTGTGGGCACGTGCACCGTTGCCCCAGTCCTAGGCCTTCAGCTAGGTTTTATAAAACCTTTTTGCTTTAGGCCTCTGCCGCCGTGTGCAAAAAAAAAAAAGGTTCAATCAATCAGTCAATTTCAACTTCTCATGGGAAAAAAAAAGATCTTGCAAAGTTGGAATTGATTGATTGAACTTTTTAGTCCCGCTCAGTCTGCCATTACCACCACAGCCACGCCCACCCAATTGGCCATACCCACCCAATTGGCCACACCCACCCGGCACCCAATGATGCATAAGTGGGTTTTGGGTTGCAGTTTGGGCATTCGGTCTCTAAAAGGTTCCCCATCACTGTTCTAGGGCATCTCTAGAGCAACAGCCACTAACTTTTTGGGCACCAGGGACCGGTTCTATGGAGAGATGTTTTTCTGTGGACTGGAAGGGATGGGGTTTTCCATGCTGCCTGCATCCCACAGATGTGGCTTCATTTGTTTGCCCGGCCCAGTTTCTGGCATGCAGTGGACTGTTGCCAGTCCACAGACCGGGGATTGGGGACCCCTGCTCTAGAATATGCTTGGAAATTGTATTTCATGCTGAAAGATTCCAGATACAAAGAAAAATACCAAATGCTCACAATATCAGAGAATCACTGGGATGTGAAATAGGAAACTTGCATATTCTGTTTTTGTAGTATTCAGGCCAGATGGAAGCTCCATTTGCAGCTGCATTGCTTATTTTACAAAATACATTTTATAAAGATCATCTTACTATATGTTTGACCGATATATTTAATATGTGGTTCTTATTTTGTTGCTGTTGTTTGCAAGCAGTGTTCAAACATTTAAATTACACAGAAGAGTATCATGTGAAACTATGCAGTCAATAAAAGTATTTTTTTTTAGATAGAGAGAGATACAGGTCCAAGGCCAACAATTTGGAAGAACATTGGAGAGAAGAATATTTTGCATAGTTGATGTGTCTGTACACTGTCAGCCAAATTTTAAAGCATCTGTTAGTTACTTGATCCATTAAATGTCAAGAAGTAGCTAGAATGTTATTATGAATTTGGGTATAATTCAGAGGTAGGATTCAAATATGTGAACAACTGGTTCTCTGTGTGGATTCCGCTTCCGGAAGTCCATTCTGAGCCTGGGCAACAAAAAATTAGCTACCGGTTCTCCGAACTGGTGCAAACTGGCTGAATCCCACCACTGGTATAATTCTGCCATTAACTTGGGTTTTATAGAAACAAGTGTCTGAAAGGAAAGACCATTAAATGTTGCTTCCCTGCATCATGTTCTTTTCAAAAGTAATTAGCTCTGGTTTCATTAGAAAGTAAGATACTTTAATTCTATCGTTATGTTTTCTCTTCTTTGCCTATCAAGGACATTTTTTAAAAAAGTATTTACAGAAATAACATTACGGGATCAAGTTAATGGAAGTTAATGGAATGAAAAGTTGCATTTTTTTTCTTGTGGAAATGACCTGCAGTTAATGATCTGAACCCTTTTTCTATAAACTCTGACACTGTTATCAATAGAATTGTATTTATTTCCTATTAAGAATATGTTGCTCCCTTTGTGAAATACAATTGCAAATTCAAATATTAAAACGTATGCATTGCTACTTTTCTATCCCCATTATTTTCCAGTTCTGTACAATCATGCTTCCCAAAGTGTTTGCAACTGCACTGCAATTGTCTAACTAGCCTTTGACATGACCCTGAATCAAATTTGTTTTTCTGAATGATTCTGTTTTCCTTCCATTCCATCTAGCATTCAATACCATTGATCTAATGGTAGGAAGTTTTCCCCCCTCCCTCTATTCAAGCACAGCAGTGGCTGCCTTTTCCCCATCAAAGGCCAGATAGGCTTTGGAATGGAGCTCTCAGATATATTGTTTTCCTGTTTAGGTGGGGAAGGAGCTGCCCCCATTCCAACAAAAAGAAAATGCTTACACAGACCCTCCAGCTACATGCTCCTAAATGTGTGTGTGTGGGGGTCTGCGCTAATTAGAACAGTCAATAATGCATTAATTGGACTTGGGATAGAAGACAGGCTAGCAAGAATTAGGAAGTGATTTAGAGCATATAACAGAATAACAATGTTGGAAGGGACCTTGGAGATCTTCCAGCCCAACCCCCTATTCAAGCAGGAAACCCTATACCAATTCAGACAAATTGTTGTCCAATCCCTTCTTTAAAATCTCCAGTGTTGGAGCACCTACAACCTCTGGAGGCAAGTTGTTTCACTGATTGATTGTTCTCACTATAAAAACAACTCATCAGCTCCTTTGTGCCTATAGCCCTAATATCAAGACCAACGATCTTGGTCTATTAAAGCAGGCATGATAAGGGATTGAGGGACTGTGAGAGCCATGTCATAAAACATTTGGAAAACACCTCTTTTGTTTTATAGCTATTTCTTCAGAATCCTATTCATCGGACTATAGTTATGCCACAACATTGGGACTGCATACCCAATACCACTTGAAGTCCTGCCAATGATATGATTCCCAAAGAGAGGAATGTATCAGGTAGCTCAAGAGCTGCACACGATCCATGTCCCCTGATCCAAACTGCACTCACTATGTTGCTAGTGCCATTCTTTAATTAATTATCCCACCCTATATGCTTGCCTATAGACAGAATCCTGCCGAACTAAAGCAAACTATTTGCATCATTAATGAATGAGAAGTTCTAGGGAGGAGCTGGCTTTTACCATCTTCCTCCCAACCACACTATCTACATTTCACTCTCTCTTATTCCTCTGGAATGCACTCCCTTGCTCCTGGGAATCTAGACTACATTCTGCCACCTATCAAAGCATGAGGATTATGCCAAATCCTGCAAATTTGGGACAGCTTTAAAAAGAAAAGGCTATTTATTAAAAAAAAAATGTGGGGGGAGGTGAGCAGAAATTATATTAAGACACCAAAACCCTAATATAAGGTAATTTTGTGTTTTATCATATGTCTGAACTATCACATTTTTAAAGATCATTTGAAACAAAAATCACTGATGTAATGTTAAATTTCAGCTTTGTGTAATTCAGGTAGTCGTTTTAATAGAATGCTGCTAAACAAAGTACTCTTGTTACTGAGAATTTCTAAAAAAAAACCCCTCATCTGCATCAAATCAGCATTTGTTTTCTGAAAACATAAAATGAGCAGGTAATCAAATTAGCTGTGTTTCTGCAGTTAGCCATTTAAGCTTATACTTTAACAATCAACTTGGACACAGATAATCTATCATTTGAAAGTAGGGGAGGGTAGACTCTAAAAACTGTTTAAACTTGCAGGGACCAGTAAGTTTTGGATATTTCCAGAAGCAGAAGAAGATATTTTTCTCAGTTAAATTGATTCATTTCAAGAGATATTAGGGAGATATATTCTCTCTTAGGGCAGAGTCTATCCTTGGTAATAGATGGAGAGGTCACTGGACTTCTGCAAAACAGTGGAATAAATTGTATATGAAATGTGTTAATGAGAAATTTTATTTTTGTATTTTGATCTTTCAAATTGCGTGTTTCTTTTTTACTCTCTGTAATTTAGTATATGCCTACAAAGACACAGACATCAGGCCAGGTACAGCTATAAATATCTATCCTGCCTGAAACACAATCTCATAGTTAGGAAAAAAACCCAGCAGAAACTTTTAAGGATTCATTTCTGCTAGATAAATTGCTTTACTTGAGACAAAAAATAAGCAATTCATGTGCAATACATACATACATACATATATGATTTGCCTATTGGACATAGAATCACATTCTATGCATTAGTATGTCCCATGGCTAAACTGGACTACTTTCCCTCATTTTCAAGTCAACAAAATTTGAGCCACTCTTTTCACAGACTTGAGACTCCACTGCTTCATGTTTACATAACAGTTCTATCTGGTCTAAGTTGGTGATCAGATTTGCCAGTTTCAGTCTTTGTATCATCTCATACTTTACACCAGCTATAAAGCCCTTCATGGCATAGGGCCAGATTATTTGAGGAACCACCTATCTCTAATATTTTTTTGCCCATTTATTAAGTTTCAGCAGAATGGAATCAATTGGGGTCTCCTCAACTAAACAGTGCCATCTATCAGGGCCTTGGAGACATGTCTCCTCTGTCATGGTTCCTTCCCTACACTCCCCGAGAGACCCATATGGTTCCCACTCTTACAGTTCTGAAAGGCACTGAAAATTTCTCCCAGATTCTGGGAGAAATGCTGATTGGTAAACTCTTATAAGAAACTCTTGTATGGTTTCTTTCTTGACAGACATCATGTTTCTCTATTTCAGGGGTGTCAAACTGCTGGCCCGTGGGCTGGACGCGTCACATGGAAGCCACGCCCACCCCATTACCAGCAATGGCAAAACTGTCCCGATACATTGCGCGACGTCACGTGATGTCGCAAGTTTGACATGTCTGCTCTATTTTATTGTTTTGGCTTGTTATTACATAAGGTGTCCAGAGTTGGTTGGAATCAGGCATTATTTACATGTATGTAAATAAATACATAAAAGTTTCTCCTTTGTCACTGGATCTAGGACAGTGGTTCTCAACTTTTTTAATGCCGCGACCCCAACCGGTCGTAAGTCGAGGACTAAACCGGTCATAAGTCGAGGACTAAACCGGTCGTAAGTCGAGGACTAAACCGGTCATAAGTCGAGGACTACCCAACCGGTCATAAGTTGAGGACTTTCCCTGCCCGGGAGCGCCGTGCATGCGTGGTTCTGCCCCCTGCGCCGGCTGAGGCGTAGCTGGCAAGCGGCAGAGACGGAGCAGGCCGACCACCAGCTGGCCCAGCCCAAGGGAGGTAAGGCACCCGCCGGAAAAGGGGGAAAAAATGGCGGACAGCCTTGCTTGGCGACCCCCATGAAATGGTCGATCGACCCCAAATGGGGTCCCGACCCACAGGTTGAGAACCACTGATCTAGGAGGTACCAGGTATGTCTCCTGTCCCTCCCTAGTTGTGAATGACTCGAGGACATTCCATTTCACTTGCTATTTCCATTTTCATATTAGCTGGAGTTTACAAATCCCCCCCCCCCTCACAATCTCTCTCTCTTTCCTCCTGCCTGGGAATCTCAAAAGTGAGAGCTGGAATTACCAGATGTCATGCAAAAGAAAGACATGTTCTCTTTTTTGTCCTCATGTCCTCCTTCCAATTCTTGAAAATGAAGATTGTTGGGGAAAATGATGCAATTGAAAAAACAGACCTCTGATGTTGGAAAAAGCAATTTCAAATATATGTAAGCCAGGTACATTTTTTGCAGTTCTTTGCTCTAATTTTTGTTATGGATACCTAGCAATCAAACAGTGTGTTCTCTTTTTTCCCCCATTTGTCCTTCTTTCCAATTGTCCATGTTCTCCTTTGCTTATTCAGATATCCCACAACCCTATATTTGGCTGAAATTGGAGATATTTGTCTTCCAACCCACCCTTCTGCCTCCTTTTTTCTTGATATTGGACAATAGAAAGTTCTTGTCTTCATCTAGAGATTACTAAATTCAGGATTCTCTTTTTCAACTTGAAGGACATGTATTTTTCATTCTTAGTGGTTTTAAATTTTTCTCTATTCCCTTCTCCAAACCAATCTCCCTCTTTCTTGGAGTCAAAACTGCTAGCAGACTCTGAAGCCAGAACCTACAGTGTGTGAAATGGTTTATACCCCTGAGGGTATAGTAAATGGAACTGTCAAAAGAAGTTAGCAGTGTCAATATCTTCTGTTACTTCCCCATGATTTTTTCATATCTAGGCGATCCTTTTAGTGAATTAAATATTCCAGCCTGCTCCTTTTGCACTGGGAATCTAAATATACTATTTGTAAACCACCCAGTCTGCTTTAGGTGAGAAGGCCAGTGTAGAAATTTGATGAATAAATAAAAAATATATATTCCACCTTGAATTCTTCTTCATCCCCAAAACAAGATAGGGAATGCAGGGCAGAGGTGCACAAATGGCAATTTGGCATGAGAGAAGCTTCCAGAAGCAAGAACAAGTGAGGGAACACTAAATATGTTTTCAATATAGCCTGAGGCTTCAGGCAAACAAGCATAGATCTGCTCTGTACAACTACAGGAAATGGTCTAGTGAATTTAGCATCCAATTGTTTTTTAAGTTGTATGGAGAAAAGAAACCCTGCAGAAAATCAGCCACGCTTTTCAACATTAATGGGGGGCTTCATGGGGGTGCAAAAGTAAAATTTAAGGCACTTGAATGAAGCTCTGGCACAACCCATCTGATCCTTGAGGAGGCTCTGACCAGCTTACAATTTCCTTGAGAAAGCACAGTTTATGAGACCATCGAAAGCTGGGAAGCATTTGGCCACAAGTTTGGATGGTAGCAATGGTTGGCTTGAATTAGTGACATCTGAGTAGAGGAATGAACTGGGTTATTACCAGCAATTTTGGTTACAATTAAAAAAAAGATTAGGGCAATGGTCTTGGTGGTGGTTCCATTAAGAATGGAAGAACTGCCATAAGGGAACATTTGTTCTCTCACCATCTGACTATGGATGATGGGCAGCAGACAGATGGTGCTTTATATCCAAGAGCAGAAAAAGAGCTTTCAAAAAACATGCTGCAAGTATTGGCCTTTTATCAGAAAGGAGATGGCTGGTCAAGCCAGTTTTCTACAAAAACTAGTTGAACAAACAGTTGAGTGGCCTGAAGTGTAGAAGGGAGGAGAAAGAATTAAATGAGCTCTCTTAGAAAAGTGGTTAGGGATCACCAGAATGGCATCTTGACTGTTGATTCACGGCAGATTTATACTTAAGGCCATGGCTTCTCCGATTGGGAGAGCATGAAAAGAAAATAGTTGATATGATAAATTGGCGAATGGCATTGACAGTGACAAAGATAGACTTTAGATCCATTAGATAAATTGCATTATGGCAATAGAAGTTTTACATATATCGTATATGCAAACTCAACTGGAGTTGGGTGGCCAATACATTTAAATAAATAATCATACATAAATAATAAAAACTGCCAGCAGTAGAATATAGGAATTAAGCTGAGTCTATTTACTAGCCCCTGATTTTAAATCTTAAGCCTATTCCTTCCACCATTTTGAATTAACAGTGTTTTAGTCAGGCTTTCTCTAGCCTTGAGAGCATAGTCCATTTACTTTATATTTACACAAAGGGGCTGCATGGCCCACTGGTTCCTCCTTGTCCAGTTTCAGCGCTGAAAACTAAACTGGCATTAAATGTCTATGGAGAGTCTCAATCATCCAGGTTATGGTTGTCCCGAAGGTGGTTTTTCAAAAGGCAACTGGATTTTGTTTTTTCTTGAAGACATTTCGCTTCTCATCCAAGAAGTTTCTTCAGTTCTGACTGAAGAACTGAAGAAGTCACAACGGAAGAAGCTTCTTAGATGAGAAGTGAAACATCTTCAAGAGAGAAAAAAGTCCAGTTGCCTTTTGAAAAAGCACTTTCGGGATAAACTGTACCAGTGTCAAGAGGTAAATCCAAATAATGAAAGAAATTCAGAGATGGAATTCCTTTCTCACAATGTAACGCATTTCTTTTTCATTGTAGTGGAAGCATTTCTATAGGAAAATTTGACCTTTACAAAGCATATTAAGCTGCTCAGTAACTGGATTAGGTATATCAATAGATGTCTTTTTTCAAAATCGTAAAATCCAATATTCCCTCTTTTTTTCTTTTGCACAAGGATGTAAGAGTGGTCCCCCCCCCTTTTTTTTTTTTTTACTTATTCAGGCTGCCCTGGTGGCATATCATGGAGCTGTAAAGAAAGACAAATGAGCATCATGGAGGCCAAAAATCTAAAGGAAGCGATTTAACACTAGTCTGCCATGCCTTGGTTAAAATGGAAGACTTCTCTTCAATTAAAAAAAAACCCTCTTCTACTTGATAACCTGGATTTTAGCAAACCCATGGCAGATCCTAGCATATGCACTGAAGCTATAATCTTTTCATCATTTTGCAGGGATACTCCTATTTGAATTTTCTCGTGCATGTGCAATACACATTGTTGTCAGAGCCATGTATTTTCACACGAAGGTTTGGCACAGTCAGAGCAGAAATATGCACTATTCTTCACAAATCTGGGGAATAACTTTTTCAGACTTCTAAATCCTTTGCTTTTCTCTTAGCCATTGCCAGTAAATAATGACATGCTTCCTATTGTACTAATTGTTGCTGCTGTTGTTCAGTCACTAAGTTGTGTCCGACTCTTCATGACCCCATGGACCATAGCATGTTCTTCACTGTCTCCTGGAGTTTGCCCAAATTCATGTTGTGTTGATGACACAATCTAACCATTTCATCCTCTGCCTTCCCCTTCTTTTGCCTTCAATCTTTCCCAACCTCAGGGTCTTTTATAATGATACCCCTCTTATTAGGAGGCCAAAGTATCTGAGCTTCAGCTTCAGTGTCTGTCTTTCCAAAGAATAATCAGGGTTGATTTCCTTTAGGAACTGTATTGATTACAGTATACACATAAGTGTATACTGTAGCTATTTATATACATACATTTATATACATACATTTAGTTATAAGTGTATGCATTGTACACATATAAATATCCCCAAGCTTTTATAGAATTCCAATGTCTCCCATTTCTTGTTCTCAACTGTTCAAGTCTCCAACAATTTCAGATGACAGCCAAAAAGAAAAAAAACCAAAGCAAAAAGAAGATGAGTTTTGAAGAGAATATGTAAAAATATACTTCTAAAGATCTGAGAGCAAAGCCTATCATTTTTTCTATTCCACTTTGATGAGAAAGATATAAAAATGATATTATACCAGGTCTTAGGAAATCTATTCCATGCGTGTTAACTCCAAAATCATTTTAAGGATATATTGACTTTTTTTCTGTTTCATATTATAAAAAATGATGTAAATTTTACATCTGTATCTCTAGGAGCAATGAAAAAGAATATTGGTGTGAAGCCTAGTTTATAATCATATGTAATAGCAAAGAAGCAGCAGAGTGCTCAAAGACAGACACATTGATTTCCTGTTTCAGAAGCATTGTTTTATATAGTTTGTAAATTATACATTAGGGCAGCAGATTCCAATTTGTTTACTTTGGGACATTTGGGCTTTTTCATACATTATAATAGATCCTATGAATTATAACATCTAAAACACACGTGGAAGTAGTTTGCTTGCCTAAAATAGGGTATTACTTTGTATTGTGCTAGTAATTGCTAAAGGTTAAGAGTAGCTTATGGTGGTGATTAGAGAAGCATTATAAGCTTTTCCTGAAGTTAGTATGCAGCAATCAGCATTTGGGCACTTCAACTCTCAGTCAGTCATTCACAAACTGGAATATACATAAATTAAAGATATTTTAAAAGTTCTGAATTTCATGTGTGTGTGTGTGTGTGTGTGTGTGTGTGTGTGTGGTAATAGCACTTATTTTATGGAAGTTTTAAACCCAGTAATGCCTCCCCCTCCCTCTTTTTAAACTTCTATTATCACATGTAGGGTTTTCAGACATAAGTCACATAAGATAATCATTTTAAACATACTATCCCTTATACATGTCCCTCGAAAGCCAGTAATCCATTTTTTTCAAATTGTAACATTTTAACCGTAAGTGGGCAAAAGAGTCCTTGATGCATTGATGTATCACAAAAAATATTAGTTTTTAAATTCAGAGGATGTTGCATTATGCAAAGTCATTTGTGAAGCTAATTTC
>NW_015392366.1:16364-18661 GCF_001527695.2 Protobothrops mucrosquamatus | reverse complement strand
GGGGGGGCTAGACCTGGTAAGGATCGTTATCCAAGCCGAATCCTATCCTTATCCTGATTTTGGAGAAAAAATAATTGAATTGCTTTTTGGAAGGAAGGAAGAAAAAAAAAAGGGGGGGGGGAAGGTGAATTGCAGCCCAGGGTTCGTCAACCTGGCGCCCTCCAGATTCTGGGGTCTTTTTACAGTTAGTCTGAGACTTAAGACCGCAAAACTGCAGCTCCTAAAGTGAGAAAGTTATTCAAGTGACTTTTGAAAAATTGCCCTGGCTGCTTATCAAGAAAAAAGAAAGCAAAGGAATGTGGAAAGGACTCCATGGAGCCCAGGGCCACAATAGAACTGTGGGAGGTCAGCCCACCCCACAGAGAAGGAAACATGAAAAGGGCAGAAAAATATATTTCCTCCAAGGATCTTAAAGAGTCAGGAAAGCATGCCTAGTTTTTTTCTTAATAGCCCCAGGTCTCCCTCCCCCAAGCAGAAACCAGCGCTGTACAAATGCAGATGTAAATCCAGGAAAGTTGCAGGCCCCCAGCTGGAAGATTAAGAAGACAAAAGACCTAAAATCTGCATACCCCATCTGAGACAGGACATGGTAGGATTAACTCGCAAAAGGGCATGCCCAAACTCAGGTCAGAATACATGACACAGGAAATAGCCTCAAAACAGGTGTGGGAAGTCAGCCCCCCCAGAGATGGAAATATTAAAAGGGCAGAAAAGTATATTTTCTCAAAGGATCTTAAAGAGGCAGAAAAGCAGGCCCAGTTTTTCCTTAATAGCCCCCAGGCCTCCCTCCCCAAGCAGGAATCAGCTCTATAGTGATGCAGATGTAAATCCAGGGAGCAAGGAGATTAAGAAGACAAAGACCTAAAACAGTGATGGCGAACCTTGCAGTGTTTCTCAACCTTGACAATTTTCTCAACCTTGACAATTTCTCAACCTTGACAAGCATTGCTGGCTGTGGAATTCTGGGAGTTGAAGTCCACATGCCTTAAAATTGTCAAGGTTGAGAAACATTGTTTTAGAGACTGAGTGCCCAAACTGCAACCCAAAACCCACTTACGCATCGTCGAGTGCCAGGTGGGTGTGGCCCATTGGCTGGGTGTGGCCCATTAGCTGGGTGTGGCCAATTGGGTGGGCATGGCTGCGGTGGTAACGGCAGACTGGGTGGGACTAAAAAGTTCAGTCAATCAATTCCAACTTTGCAAGATCTTTTTTTTTCTCGCGAGAAGTTGAAATTGACTGATTGAACCTTTTTTTTTTTTGCACACGGCGGCGGAGGCCTAAAACGAAAAGGTTTTATAAAACCCAGCTGAAGGCCTAGGACTGGGGCGACGGCGCGCGTGCCCACAGAGAGGGCTCTGAGTGCCGCCTCTGGCACCCGTGCCATAGGTTCGCCACCACTGACCTAAAATCTACATGCCCTATCCAAACTCTAAGAGCAGCCCCCGGGAAGCAGAATATGACCTTTGGCCATAATAAGATTGACCCATCACCATCAGAATACCAGGAAAGGCACACTCAGACTCAGGTCAAAGGTCATGCCACAGGAACAACTCCAAACAAAAGGCTCCAGAGGGTATAAAAACCTACTCCCTACATGTGTTCACCCCTTTTTTTTCCACTTCTCTTGCTGCCAGAACCATCTTCCTGTCTGGCTCTCCTCTCCAATAAACTTCAACCTTCTTCCCAAAGCAGTTGCCACGTTTATTCCCAGCTTGGATGAACCGTGATGAAGACCTTTCTTCCGACACAGGAACAGGAAATAATTCCAAACAAAAGGCTCCAGAGGGTATAAAAATCCGCTCCCTACATGTGCTAGTTCCTTTTTCTGCCAGAGCCATCGTTCTGTCTGGCTCCCCTCTTCTATAAACTACAACCTTCTTCCCAAAGCAGTTGCCATGTTTATTCCCAGCTTGGATGAACCAGGATGAAGACTTTCTTCCAACAGAACCTCCAAATTTTCTGTTGCTAAGTGAGACAGATGTTAAGTGAATTTTGCCCCATTTTACAAGCTTTCTTGATCAAAATTCAAAGGCTTGACTCATATCTATGACGGTGGAAGAGTCCCGGGATCACGTGATCCCCTTTTGTAAACTTCTGGCAAGCAAAGTCACTGGGGAAGCCAGATTCATTGACCAATTACTGCGATTCACTTAACATCTGTGGCAAGACAGCTCGTAAAATTGAGCAAAACTCACTTAACAAAGGTCCCACTTCGCAACAGATACATTTATTTCATTTCATAAATAAAAATGTATTTAAATAAATTGAATACACTTAAATGTTTAGGCAATCCATCA
>NW_015392366.1:10999-13978 GCF_001527695.2 Protobothrops mucrosquamatus | reverse complement strand
GAACGGGGCAGAGCTAGTGAGTATCACGCAGGCACTAGTCCCGCCCCATTTGCAGCATGTTTTGCTCACAGCCCCGTGCACGCATGCACGCATGTAAAATGCTTCCACCTCCCTTTTCTTCCAGTCCACCAATCGACATTGGTTGGTGACCTCTGCTCTACCACCTCTACTCAAGCTTGCTAGTCAGCTGCTTCGCCTCTTTTGTGGTGGGCGGGGTCCCTGCTCCGGGAGGCAGTGGCAGCCTGATGGACCTGCTGCTGGCGGCGGTGGCACACGTGCCAATAGAGAGGGCTCTGAGTGCCGCCTCTGGCACGCGTGCCATAGGTTCGCCACCACTGATCTAACCTATCTAATCTATCTAATCTATCTATTAAATCTAATCTATTAAATCTAATTTATCTATTAAATCTAGTCTATTAAATTTAAACTATCTGTTAAATCTAATCTATTAAATCTAATCTATCTAATCAATCTATCTAATCAATCTAATCAATCTTATGTATCTAACCTATCTAATCTATTAAATCTAATCTATCTATTAAATCTAATCTATCTATCTATTTAATCTATCTATTGAATCCAATCTATCTAATCAATCAATCAATCAATCAATCAATCTAATCTATCGATCTAATCTATCGATCTAATCTATCTATGGGCAGTTATATACCTATATGTTTCTAGCATGTGTATTTGTGTGTTATGTATGGCTATAGGTAGATAAATACTTTCTTTGCAGAGCAGGCAACAGATTTTCATTTTTAAGGTGTGCCAGTGCACCCATCATTTTTTCACACTTACGACCCTTGCAGCATCCCCACAGTCACATGATCAAAATTTGGATGCTCTGCAACTGGTTCATATTTATGACAGTGGCAGTGTCCCTGGGTCACGTGATCCCCTTTTGCGACCTTCTGACAAGCAGAGTCAATGGGGGAATCCGGATTCACTTAACAACCGTGGGGCTAACTTAACAACTGCAGCGACTCGCTTAACATCTGTGGCAATCAAGGTCGCAAAATGAGGCAAAACCCACTTAACAAATGTTTCACTTAGCAACAAAATTTGGGGGGGGCTCAATTTTTGGTCGTCAAGTCGAGGATTGCCTGTAATGGACCCAGTTGATATCGGGGCACAAGCCATGGGCCAAGTCATATCAGAGAGCATTTTATTCTCCCAGAATGCTCTGGGGCAGACCTCAAAGGAGACTTTGATAAGCCAGAAAGAGGTGAATTCAGCCTTTTCCCCCCACCACCCGCAAGGGCGTGGGAGAACCGGAAGTGAGTGCTGCGTGGTACTCAACGCTTGTCGTTTTTTTTCTGGACCTCTTTAGGGAGGGGAGTGCCCGTCAAATTGCGCGCGACGTTTCATTGGTCCGCAGCGGGCAACTCTTCCGCTTTGAAGAAAGAGGAGCAATATGGAGCCAGCCCTGTGATAGGTCGGCAGAGACACATCAGTCGGGGGGGGAGGGAGGGAGGGGCAGGAGGCGGGGTTTCGTTGGCTGAAGCGTCAAGCAAGTTAGATTGCGCGCAGCGGAGCGCAAGTTGCGATGCGCGTGCAAGAGGGGAGCGGTGGCTGTTTGCAACTTAGGCGGAGCAGATCAAAGTAAGTCCCAAATTTAGCTTCAAAATGTAATTAATTGCTAATGGGATTCTTGGGAAAGGAACTATTATCCCACCGGATTTTGGGGAAAAACAATAATTTAATTGCTTTTTGGGGGGGAGGAAAAAAAAAGTCAGTTGCAAAGCCGACCATCGTCAACCTGGCGCCCTCCAGAGATTGGGGGTGTTACATGTCCTATCATCCCCTGCATGCAGGCTGGGGGATTCTGGGAGTGGGAGTCCACCCCCCTTAAAGGTTGCCAAGGTTGAGAAAGCCCGGCTTAAGGCGTGGCTGTGCCTCTTAAAAGGAAGGGCTGGTTTGAGGGGGGGTCTGCCTTAATGGCAGTGATGGGAAATTAAAATCTCATTTACCCTGAAATGTCAACCTGGGCACCCAATTGAACGCCTAGGCATTTATTTATGCTTAGTTTAGTTATTTATGTAGTTTTTCTCAACTTTCCTCTTTCTGCATGTATTCAAAATGGACAGTGTTTTCTGTGTGTGTGTGTGTGTATATGTATGCATGTATGTATATGTGTGTGCATGTATAGGTATGGGTATGTATTCTTTTAAGAGTGGGCAACAATTTCATTTTTTAATGTGTGGCAGTATGTTCACAGTAAAAAAATGACAAAAAAGTTATCAGATTGATTTATTGGATTTATCCAACTGCCGTTTTGGACTAAGTGTAGTTATATATAACACATATTTATATATGACTGTAGGATATATATGCATGTATGTAGATGTATTACTGTTAACCCCCACACACACCGAGTCTCCTGGGATAGTGAGGTGGGCGGCATATAAGTTAAACAGACAAACAAACGTCCCTTAGCCTGAAATGTCAACCTGGGCACCCAACTGAACGCCTATGCATTTGTTTACTTTTAGTTTCATTATTATTGAATTATGTTTAGTTTTTCCCACTTTCCTGTTTCTGCTATGTATTCAAAATGGACATTGATTAGTGTGTGTGTGTGTATTCTTTTAAGAGCAGGCAGCAGATTTTCATTTTTAACCTGTGACAGTATGTTCGCAGTACAAAATGACCAAAAAGGTTATCAGATTTGCTTTTCAGGTTTCTCCAGCCACTCGTTTGCACGGAGATACAGTAGTTATATATATTAAATATAAATCTTTGTGATGCGTGTGTGTGTGTGTGTGCGTTTGGTCTACGGTTAAAGCACTTTAACCATTCTCTCTCTCTCTCTCTCTCTCTCTCTCCTTCTCCCTCTATCTATATTTATCTACCTGTCTGTCTACATTTACATCCATCTATAATGTCTCTATCATCTGTGTCTGTGTTGTCTGTCTGCCCTATCTATCTATCTATCTATCTATCTATCTATCTATCTATCTATCTATCTATCTATCT
>NW_015392366.1:5935-7609 GCF_001527695.2 Protobothrops mucrosquamatus | reverse complement strand
CTTCTACTTCCTCCTCCTCCTCCTCCTCCTCCCTCTTCTACTACCTCTTTCTCCTCCTCCCTCCTCCTCCTCCCTGTAAAATCCCAATCCCTTCTAGCACTAATGAGTTGAAGATACTAACTAGTTTTGGTCATGAAACATGCTGGTTGGGAAATTCTGGGAGTTGAAGCCCATGAGTTTTGAAAAGTGTTCAGGGTTTAAGGATGACTGATCTAAGGT
Source organism: Protobothrops mucrosquamatus (assembly GCF_001527695.2). Classification (NCBI taxonomy): domain Eukaryota; kingdom Metazoa; phylum Chordata; class Lepidosauria; order Squamata; family Viperidae; genus Protobothrops; species Protobothrops mucrosquamatus. The sequence goes on along the minus strand of NW_015392366.1, from coordinate 7,390 downwards.
ATTTGCTAACAAGGCTTTGGTGAATGATTAACCCAGCAATGGTGCAGTTGTTGCATTCTGGGGCGGTGGGCCATGTTCTGAATTGTAGTACGCTTCCTGTCATCCAAGTCGAATCAAAGGTGATTTTTTCCTGCTTTTTTTTGTTTTTGTTTTTGCCAATTTAGGTTTCGGCCTTGCTTTTTATAAATCAAAAACTTTTAATTCTTAATTTAATGGATCCCGTACCAGGGATGCTTTGGATAGATTGGTTCCCTGAAGTAAAAAAATGTTTGCCATCCAAAGGGAACGACTCGATTCAAAGCACGTAAAAACAATAAAGGCTGGATTTTTTTAAAAAAATAACCCCTAAATCATAATATCCGATGTTTTATTCTGGCCTTTCAGTTCATTCCTTGGAAGAAACTCTACTATCAGTATGTGAAAGCCGTCGACTCAGCCTTGCTGACTGTTCGAATCGTTCTGCAACGGTACAGCTTAACCCAGAAGCACCCCCAGTGCATGCTGGGATTTATCCGGTGAGTGGTCTCCACGAGGTCACAGTGGCAAATCATCTCCTTGGCTTTAGTTATAATGAGGTATCCTGGTAGGGGCGGTCCTTGAGTTATGACCACAGTTGGGAGCACCCCAAGGCCAGAGACGGAAAAACGGATGGAGAGATTCAAACTAGAAATAAGGAGAATTTTTCTGACGGTGAGAACGATCAACAATCAATGGAACAGAAGTTGCCTTCAGAAGTTGTGGGGGCTTCATCCCTGGAGGCTTTCAAGGAGAGACTGGGCAGCCATCTGTCAGAAATGATCTACTAGGTCCCTTCCAACTCTTCCCTTCTCTTCTACTCTACTCTACTCTACTCTATATACTCTACTCTACTCTACTCTACTCTACTCTGTTCTATTCTGTTCTATTTTATTCTATTCTATATTCTATTCTATTCTTACTCCTATTCCTATTCCTATTTTTATCATGATTCTATTCTATCATGATTCTATTCTACTCTACTCTACTCTATTCTATATTCTATTCTATTCTATTCTATTCTATTCTATTCTATTCTATTCTATTCTATTCTACTCTATATTCTATTTTATTTTATTTTATTCTATATTATTCTATTCCCTATTTTCTATTCTATTCTACTCTACTCTATATTATTCTATTTTATTTTATTTTATTCTATATTCTGTTCTATTCTATTCTTCTATTCCTATTTTTATCATTTCTATTCTATTCTATCATGATTCTATTCTATTCTATATTATTCTATTCTATTTTATTTTATTCTATTCTATACTATTCTATTTTCTATTCTATTCTATTCTATCATGATTCTATTCTATTCTACTCTACTCTATTCTATATTCTATTCTATTCTATTCTATTCAACTCTATATTCTATTTTATTTTATTTTATTCTATATTATTCTATTCCCTATTTTCTATTCTATTCTACTCTAC
>NW_015392366.1:0-2431 GCF_001527695.2 Protobothrops mucrosquamatus | reverse complement strand
GTGAGTTCTAGTCCCACCTTAGACTAGAAAGCCAGCTGGGTGACTTTGGACCAATCACCAGGAGACAATGAGTTCTAGTCCCACCTTACGCTTGGAAACCAGCTGGGTGAGTTTGGGCCAATCACCAGGAGATGGTGAGCTCTAGTTTGGCATTGGGCATGGAAACCAGCTGGGTGACTTTGGGCCAGTCACCGGGAGATGGTGAATTCTAGTGCCACCTTAGGGATGAAAACTGGCTGGGTGAGTTTGGGCCAATCACCAGGAGACGGTGAGTTCTAGTTCTGCCTTGGGCATGACAGCCAGCTCTCTCTCTCTCTCTCTCTCTCTCTCTCTTAGCCCAACCCACCTCACAGGGTTGGTGTTGTGGGGAAAGTGAGGAAGATATATTGGATATATTCGTCCCCTTGAGTTGTGTGTAAAAATAATAAAGGCGGGATACCAATAAAGAGCTAAAAAGAAAACGCCTCTCCTACTCATCAAAGCAGCGGCAATTTTGCGCAGGCTTTCTCCCGCTTCTGCAAAAGAGAAGCTACTGCTTTGAAGAGTTGGTTCATTAAAGCAGGAATCCAGCCAGGTGTGTTTTTTACTCCCCTCTCTGAATTATTTCCCGGATTCTACCCAATTTAGAGTTTTCTTCGAGGTTCATTTTAACTTTTCCCATTGTCTGTACGCTTCTAGGCTTCACTACAACGTTTTCTGTTGCCTGTATCACCTGGAAAATTCGCCCTGTAGCACACCTATCACAAACCCTGGATTACCCAGCAGTGAAAGAGGTCTTAGGTACGTGCGTTAATGTTGCGTGTTCGTCCAGGTAGTCCTCGACTTAACGACGGTTTGTTTAGTGACCATCCGAACTTACAACGCTACTGAAAAAGGCGACTTATGACCACTTTTCACAGCTTTATAGCATCCCCCTGCTCATGGGATCGAAATTCAGATGCTTAGCGACCGACCCGAACTTACGACGGCTGCAGTGTCCTTGAGGTCATGCGATCCCCTATTGCGACCTTCCGACGAGCAAAGTCGACGGGGGGGAAGCCTGATTCATTTAACAACCGTGTGACTATCTTATTAACAACTGCAGCGATTCACTAAGGAAGGTCGCAGAATGAGTCAAAATAATAATAATTATTATTATTATTATTTCGCTTAGCCACAGAAATGTTGGTCGTAGGTGGAGGACTAGGTGTAACAGTCTGGCAGCGGCTGTTAACAACTGCGGTCTTTACACAGTGTTCACCAATGTTCATAACTTCCCTGAGGAGAATCGGAGAATAAATTTGGCACAGTGTGTCTCAACCTTGACCACTTGAAGCTGCGTGGACTTCAACTCCCAGAATTCCCCAGCCAGCATTTGCTGGCTGGGGAATTCTGGGAGTTGAAGTCCACCCATTCTCAGATGCCATCATTGAGAAATCTTGAGTTAGACCATGGGTAGGCAACCTTGGCTCTTTTATGACTCGTGGACTTCAACTCCCAGAATTCCTGAGCCAGCATGCTGAGGGGAAAGGGAGAGGTTTCCAAGCTGAGCCAGGCTGGCTCAGGAATTCTGGGAGTTGAAGTCCACCAGTCATAAAAGAGCCCAGGTTGCCTACCCCTGAGTTGCTATGTTGCAAAAACCACCTGGTTACCTATGTTGGCCTTTTACTTTCTTCTGCTTCTGCTCATCAACAGGACTGACTTACAACCTACCAGTGAACAACAACAGATCTTGAACCACGCCCTTACACCTGGAGAGAGGGTAAAAATTGTGGCTTTTGCAGGTAAGGCAGCCCCAGCCCAGGAGATACTTGATTCCCTCTGTAGGTGCAAACTCACTGATCATTGTATATCTTGAGAACTGAGATCACCTTGCCCAGATCTTCATTTCACCAGCTTTCCCGAATTCCTCCAAAGATCTCTTGCTATTTACAACAATATTCTCCTTGCTGGTGATGTAGGCTGCTACGGTTCTTCTCCACCCTTAATAGGGAGATTGTAGTGTTACCGATAGAGGAGAATATTTGTAGCTCGTGGTTGGGCTGGGGGGTCCTTGTTGCTCTCTGAGCTGGACGGTTTTCTTGCAGACCTTTCATGACCGAACTAGGTAACATCATCAGTGCTAGAAAGGAGTGGAAAGGAGAAGGAAGGAAGGAAGGAAGGAAGGAAGGAAGGAAGGAAGGAAGGAAGGAAGGAAGGAAGGAAGGACAGACGGACTGTGGGGTCCCTGGTGCTCTCCGAGCTTGGTGGTTTTCTTGCGGACGTTTCATGACCCAACTAGGTAACATCATCAGTGTTTAGAAGCTTTCTAGCACAAGCCTTCTCACGCTGGTGATATTACCTAGTTGGCTCATGAAATGTCTGCAAGAAAACCATCAAGCTCATCAAGGAGCTCATAGTCTTCCTCCTCCTCCTCCTCCTCCTCCTCCTCCTCCTCCTCCTCCTCTCCGCA
>NW_015392365.1:27833-29118 GCF_001527695.2 Protobothrops mucrosquamatus | reverse complement strand
ACGGAAGTTTCCAAAACAGGAAAAGGAGGGAATAGAGAGCAGGACATAAGGTGGGTGGAGGGGGGGGAGCGGGGAGTTGCACGCATGCCTACGCAATTAACTTGGCATAAAATAATTCATTTGCATTTAATTTTAATGGTTCAAAGAATGTTCGGAAAATTGTTCGGCCCTCCAGCACGTTCACTTCATCCAATCTGGCTCTCTTTGAAAAAAGTTTGGACACCCCTGAGTTATGCAAAGGGGTTCTTTCGTATCTGTTTTCTCTAGAAATTAAACTTTCTATACCTGGCTGCCTACCTCCCTAGTTCCTAGTGCTGCATTGTTTTTATTTTACTAAGGTGTTTATCCAGGCAAGATCTTTTTCTTTTTCGGTACCTGGGTGATTGTTTCTCCTTTGTGCTCCCAGGCATTTGAGTGAATCCAGAAGTGGGCATCTTAGAGCACCAGAGCCTTATCTGGCCCTCAAACTCTGGTGTTTTTTTTTAGTGAAAAAGTTGGTGAAAAAAAGGCTGACGTAATTTCCTCCTGTTGTATAGTGGAAAAGTAAAAGTAGTGCTATGTAAAACAATTGAAACAATTGTTCTGATCCCAGTGGTTGTGATAAAATGTTGATCTGACCATAAGAGAAATGTCCTGGACACCAAATGGCCCTGTTTCAAGCTTGGAATACCCTTTTTCAACTTGAAAAGGCTGTTTTGCACTTAGAACTTTTCCGCTGATAAAAAGCACTGTTCTGGCAAATTTCAAATTTGGAGGTATTTGAGATTTTTTGCACTGTTAGTGGGAAATAAATTTCTAGGAATCCTCCCCCATGGAAGGGAAACATAATGGTCCTGGACACTTCTAATATTATCTCATACTTTTCAGTTGTGATGCTCAATTCAACTATCAAAAGGCTGTCCAGCTCAGTTTAATCAGATGCTCATTCACATATCAAGGAATCTGATAACCATAGAGGAAATTATTGTACATGTTTCAACATATACTAAAAGTTTTTAAGATGAGATGAGATAAGATAACCTTTATTGTCATTTTTTTACTGTGGGCACAATGGCACACATCAAAAATGAAACTAATAAGTTTTTTTTCTTCTTCTGTGTCTGGAAAGTCTCAGGCGTTGGATACTACCGTTCTTTTGAGGAGTTGTGTTCAAAGTGCTGTCGGCATGCTAAGAGACCAAAATGAGGAAGCTGGTCGTAGCGCTAAGAGAATTGAAATTCTTCTTAGCCTCCTATCTGAGGAAGGTATATAATACAAATATGTCCAGAAGGAGCATGGTCTTTTG
>NW_015392365.1:10385-19889 GCF_001527695.2 Protobothrops mucrosquamatus | reverse complement strand
GGGCCGGAGGGTCTAAGATCCCTGGGGACCGAGTAGAGTCCTGAGGACCGGAGCACCCACAAGCTTGTAAGCAGCGTGTGCGTGCTCCCAAAACCCGATATGGTCCTCTGCTCCCGCCATATCTGCCCCTCCCACTGACCGTACTAATCACACCACCCTCTCTTAACCCCCCAACCTCCCCCCTCACCATTCCAAAGCCGCGTCCCTCAGACATGGCCGGCCTTGGCCCCAGGGAGACATCCCCCCTGCCTCCCCTAACCACCCCCATACCCCCTAAAAATTTATTAAAACACCCCGCTAAAAAAGTCCTCAATTTTGTTTTTTTCCTATCTGCTGCATACCACCTCTCGGGGCTCCACACCCCTTCATCGAGGTAGGCCCTTGAGATGGTACTAGGCCAGGCCTGCGCGAGGGGGGAGTCGCGCAGGACCAGCAGGTATCTCCCATCTAAATTGAATTTGCTGCTTCTTCAATTCTTCAGCCAGAAAAGCAAAATCCTTCCTTCTTTTAGGTATTTTAGATGGTATCTCCTTCAAAATTATAACATCTTGACCTAATACTTGAAATTTTTGATTATAAAAAGCTTGAATAATTTGATTACGAATAGACTTTCTAGTAAAATAGATGACCACATCTCTTGGAAGGTTCCTCTGTCTTGCAACCCATGAATTCACTCTAAAAAATTTTTCCACATCTCTCATAATTTCTTCAGGTTGACAAGACAGAACCCCAGCCAAATCCACTGCAATTTCCTCCAACTTCTCTTGAGCGTCCTCCTTAAGTCCTCTTATTCTCACTGCGTATTCCATCTCTCTGTATTGTGACAAGATGACCTCATTCTGAATTGAATCCACATTCTCCTCCACTTTCTCCATTCTAAAATCCAAACACTCAAGATTTTCTTCCACTTCATCCACCCTTCCCTCAATATGTTCTGCATGCCCAGCCAGGCCTTGCAATGCTGACAATATATCTTGTCTCATCTCTACATTCTTCTTTTCAAACAGGTCTTCCATTTCTGCTCTTATTTGTCTTGTAGTATCCTTTCATGCATCTTGAATATCTTTTAATGTAGGGGCTGGGGCTGGAGCTGGGGCTGGGGGGGAAGGTGGAGGACTCCTTGATTTAGTCTGCTGTGGCATCTGAACAACAGAGGGGGAAATAATCTTTTGAGGAACACAAGCTCCACGCTTAGAAGCCATTTTACTTTTTTTTTTTCCCTTTTCCCCTTTTATATCAAAATCTTGTAAAAATCTTTTAAAAATACTTTAAACTTTTGTAAAAACACCAGCAACGATAAAAACAAAGAAAAACCTTTTTCATCAATACAATGTAGCTAATTGAAAGTCCAAGAGAAAGTTTCTAGAAAGTGAAAGTCTCATGTAAATTCACCGCAGAGGAGAAAAGAAACGCCCTTCCGCAGCCATATTCTTTGCTCTTCAAATTCAGTTAAAAAAAAAAGCAGAAGAAGATCATAAGTTTAGAGTTAAAGTTTCAACAAAAATCCCCGTCAGTTCTTCCTGGCAGGCTCTGTCTGTCTTTAAAAGTTACACTCATACTCTCCTTGAAGGCAGAGATTGAATCCGCGTCTTGCTTCGAACGAACAGTCGAACGAAGGCAGCCCAAAGAATGGAGAAGTCCCCAGCTCCGGGGGATCTCGCCTTCACCTCCACCACTTTAAAAGTATGGGGGCTAGCGAGATCTACCCCTACTAGAGAAACTCACCTCTCCCCCTTTGCCCGGGGGAGAGGATTTCCGAACTGCGGGACAGCTGATGAACGCTGTTTCCCGCGGCTCACATTTCTTCGGGGAGGGCAGCCTGCGTAGAAGCTGCCATCGGCGCCGGCGATTCAACCGGAAGTCCTAGCTTTTCATTTTTCAGTCAACATGGCTTATTAAAAAGATTGGCTCAACAGTTAGCACCTCTGTTGAATATAGCTAAAAGATAGTAAAAAAATCTCTCCAATCGCCAATATTTTGATAAAAGAGTGAGGTAGAGTAAACAGAGTTTCAGTAGAACAAATTGAAACATTTGTTTTATGTGATGGTATTTCTGTTACTCCATATATAAAAAATGGTGTGCATTAAATACATCCACCATATAATCATCAATCCATTCAGTGTCTGTCTTTAAACTGATCACATTTTATGTGTACTTAAAATATATCTCATTATACCTTGCTTCATTATTTTTTACATTAATCCATTCAAAATGTATTGCAAAAGCATCTGTTCATTTTAAACTTTCTTTATCTTCTTTAGCTCTCAAACAAAACCAATTCAGGTGCAGAATTACATGGAAGTGTCTACAGGGGCTGGCAATAAGATGCCTTTCAGCTGGAAGATAAAGGATTATTTGGAAGATCTTCGGGTTCATGCACAACATATTACTAATAATGAAGGTGAGAATACCCAGGGGAAGGTAAAAAGAGGTCCCTTTGTTTGAAAAACCTGGGGAAATTTGGCTCAAATTAGCGCCTATAATTTGTAAACCGATCAATGGGCAGAATAAAAATTTGATAAATTAAGTAAAAAACAAAATCAAGAAAATGGTATTTTTCATACTAAATTTGTTTTATGCTTTAAAGAGGACTGGTTGACTTTATTTCCGGGGGAGATGCAAAACAATTTAAATCCCATTTTGTTTTCCAGCCCATGTAGAGAAGTTTCTAGACATCTTTCAGCAGACACCCCTGGGGCAACACATTGCTTGCTACTCGGAGGAAGAGAAGGCCATCTTTTTTCACTGCTATGTCAGAGACTTTATTCTCCTGGCAATGGGTGTGACTTCAGAGAGGGAACTAAATGTGCGTATTTCAATCCTAGATGGCTAGATATTGGAGTCAAAAGCTTGCTTCATAATGCCCAACAGCTGCGTGCTGTAATAGGTGCTGGTTACTGAGTAGACTTGGCAGTTAATTACCACTATATGATACGCAGATAAATGTGTCCCATGTATTGGAAAGACTATTGAAATCCTTATGATTCATCAGGTGATTGTGAGGAGAATCACCTTCAAATATGCTGCTGTATATTTTCAGATGTTGCAAGCGGCCCTCTTGTCATGTGTGGAAGAAATGAAGGCCGCCTCTTCTGGTGCAGGAACAAGAGTATCCTCCCTTCCTTGGGTCCACCTTGGTTATCATCAGTTTAGGAGTCGTCTGCAGAACTTTTCCCGGATTCTTGCTGTTTACCCTGAAGTGCTTCATACCCTTGAAGAAAGAGAAAAGAACAGAAGCTGCACATTGCCCAGTCAAATGGTGGGTGGGCTGTAACATTTAATCTTAATAGGAAAACGTGACACCTGGGGTGGGGTGGGGGAAGTGGTATTCTCTCTGTGTTCTTAATCAGGAGAAATGAATCTGTCTGCAAAAAAGAAGCTCCAGGCAGGTCTTCAAAAATGCTTTTATGGGCTATATACTCCTAATGATTGTATTTGTTTTGTAATGGGAATACATGGGAGAATCTCCTAAGCGGGGTCAAATAATAGAATTGCTTTTATAGATGTTCATATATAATACTTACTCTCCCATAAATAAAATTGAAATTTAAATAAGATATAGGTAACTGATCTCAATATATCGTGATAAAATTACAACGAAAGCTTTTCATTAAGCAAATAAAGCAGGCTGAAAACAATTGTAAAGTTGACATGAAAAGAAAAATGGGGATTTTAAGTCAGTAGAAATGTAAGTCAAAATCAAAACGTCAAACAGAAATCAAGGGGAAGTAAAATGGGCCAATAAAACTGATGGGTGGGATAGATGGGAAGAAAGCCACCTAAAATCAGTAATGGTATTACAGAAGGGAACTACAGGTAGTCCTCATTTAGTGACTGATATTGGAACTGGCAACTTAGTTATTAAGCAAAGTGCTGGTAAAACTGTCATTAAATCATGACTGATTATGATCTTAACTCCAGCTTTCCTTTGCTTTACAGACCTGCAAAGATTGTGAATGGCAAAGATTGATCATAAAATTAATTTTGTAACTGTCATAACTGAACGGTTGCTAAACAAGGCAGTTGCTAAATGAGAACTCCTTGTATTTATTTAGGGAACTATTTACGTATTTGATTTTTATACCACCATACTTGTCAGATTATTTAGCAAAGTATTTAGCAAAGTACAAAACCATAAACACAATGAGGCAGTGAGAGCATCAAAATCCAAGTTGGTCTACTTTACCAAAGGATGCTTAGATTCGATCATCTTAATGTAATTCTCGGTCCTAACGGTAAGACGAAGTGTATGTTCTTACATTACACGTGTGTAGTAAGAGGCTTCTTTATGCCTGTTTGCCATAGGTGCTAGATGTGTTTGCTGCGCTGGCCTGTACTGAAATGTTATCCTCGGCAGTCCTGACATGGAAAACTCGTGCATGGCTCCAGAAGGTGAAGGACCTTCAAATGCCCATTGAATTTGTATGTGCAGCAAATTGCAGCCAAGGCAGTGGAAGCCAATGCAGCCAAATGCTTCAAGAGGTCAAGTAAGTAATATTTCAGGGTGGTAGAAAATGTTGTTTTGGGTCTACTTTTGATGGTGGTAACATCATTTCATGGTTGCTTTTTTCTATTGTTGATAAGTTGCTGACTTTTTTCCGGCCAACTTTATAAGTTGACTTCCTATGATAATCGCATGCTTTCTAAACATCCTTAGTTCCTGTTGTCTAAATCCTAACCTAGGTTGGATCTGAACCTGCAAAGTGGCAAGCGTGGAATGCTATGTTTGACAATCATGATTTTTTTGAAGCTAGATTGGTTCAAGAGGACTAATGTGTACTTCAAGCTCTTTTGGCAAGAGCAGATGCATTTGTTCCTCTGCCCTGCTGCACTTGATCACATCTTAACCCCAGTTTTCAAGATGGCCTGGGTCAATTGTTAATTCCCAAAGTAATCCTTTGCTTCTACTTGAAGTCGGGCTTGCAAGTGAATTCATAGGTTTATTTGCTTCCATAAAAGGCAGTACTGATCTCTTTATTATATAGTTAGAGTCCATTTGTTTTTCAGTTTAGCTTTTTGATAGTATGCTTTTTTTCTTTTTTAATAAATTAGGGTTTTTTTCCCAATAGGAACCAATGGAATAGGGTGTTCTCAGTGTCCCTCTTTGTGGAGCATTTGCTGCTTGGAGCAGAAACTCTGATTCCAGAACTGAAGGAGCTGGTGAAGAAGTATATCATGAAACTTAACAACGTAAGAATGATAGCTTCACCTGATTGGAAATATTACTTTAAGCATTGATTTATTTAGTTGGTTGTCAACAATATAAGCACTCCTAGTTAATTAAAAAAAATCATTTTTTCTAACCAATCATGCGTTTGTGACCAAATTTCCTATGCCTGGCAACCAAAGCTGTGAAACTGATCTGGTCAGATTCAGGCAGCAGAGTCATCTGACAGGAGGGTTCCAATCAACTTAATTAAGACCTGGGCTTGTTAATTTGTGATTAGCACATTCTGGAGAAGGCTTTGGAGAAAAACAACCTCTGCTCTACGTGGAGGGAAAAGGAAAGGAAAATGAGTGAAATAACGCGTCAGCCACAAGATACTGTATGAGAGAACTTTCTCTGAAAAAGACGGCAGCAACCAGTGATCTTTACAGTGTCTTTTCCATTTCTCTCTGTCATATGTTCTCTTAGTGATCATTTTGTTTCCAATGTAAGTGTCAACGCTGCTAACATTGGATGTTCTTGGTCTGACAAAATATGCAGAGCTGTGGTATTTTTAGAGTTAACTCAGATGATGCTGGGAGGGGAGGAGAAAGAATGTATGTGGGTAATTATATTAGATAAAACTCCCACATAAACGGAAGAGAACCTTTGCCCTTTAAGCTGATAGGAGAACGTGATTTATGACAGCAGATTGAGGGAGGGAACATGCTGGCAAAATATGTGCTCAGGGGAGGAGAATTTAGATCTTAGCATCCCTCTTCATGCCATGCTGACATTTTGTAACATTAATAAAAGACTTTTTAGGATAAACAATGCCTGAAAGTTCTTTGAAGTATTTCATTAGTCGGAACCTTGACATCATGCTAAGCTCTCAATCCTTTTCAAACGACCTGGGGTCCTGAACTCCATCCGCTGTCTCTAGGCTTGAGAGGAGCTGGTAAAGATTCAGGGGAGGAAAATCTATCATGAGAAACGGGAGTTTGCTTGAAGACCCAGCAGCTACTGATAACCCAGAGGGGAAAGCAACAGACAGCATGCTGTGGGAAGATGAATTTTGGCAGACAAATGGCTGGCAGACAAATACAGATTGGTGGAGAGCTACCAGGTCGCCTGCCACTGAAGATTCGGGTGAGTCACTGGAAAGATTTGAAAAGCTAGAGGTGAGAAGCAGAAATCAGCTCCTGCAGAGAGAAGCCTGCAGCCCCTCCCTTGCAAATCAGACAGCCTTTCATACCCTGTCTTCCCCTGCCAGGGACTCCAGCCCTGAAGAGAGAGGGAATCCCAGTCTGAGGCCTCTGCAGCAATGGGGAGTTTGGCACTCCCCACAGGTAGATGGTCAGCAGCATCTGAGCTTGCCACAGCTAATAGAGGCCTTACAACAGCTTGGGGTGGTGCAGAAGCCAGGAGATCAGCAGCTGGTGAGAGGACGACCACAGCAAGGAGATTGGTCACTGCCCCTGAACGTACAGAAACCGCTGAGGGACTTAGAGCACCAGGGGGTGTGGCCACAGCTCCTGAACATGCAACCCCTGGGCATGAAACAGCAACCAGGATGGGGCCAGCAGCAACAGCCACAGTGGGGACCCCAACAGGCTATAATTGCACCTCCTTTCAGAGCAACCTTCAATGGGGACTCAGAGAAAATGATTTTCTTCCTCAACCAAGTATGCTGTCATTTGAACCGCTGGGCTTATCTCTACCCAGACCCAGGTGCCATGGTCGATGTGATAGCGTCCAGCCTAGAGGGAGAAGCATCCAAATGGCTGAACAATTTATATAATGAGCAAGCCCCTGAATTGGAGGACCCCCACCTCTTCCTCCTAGGGCTGAGAGAAAGATTTGAGGACCCATCTATTGGTCTCAAAGCAGGAGAACAAATCAACAAAATAAAACAAGCCGGCAGGCCTGCCCTGGAGTACGTGCGAAAATTCCGCAAAATAGCAGGTTGAATGGAGGGGTGGCCTGAACAATCCCTAATCCATCACTTCATTGAGGGATTAGATGATCACCTCTCAGGCCTGCATCTATCGAGCAGTACCTGATCAGCTGCAAGAATGGTACCAGGCAGCGGTGAAGCTAGACGTTCAGCTCGCCCGCTATAAGAAGCCTCCCCCACCTGAATCTGAGCAACAGCCAGAGCAACCCGAACAACAATCACCCCCACGAAACCCTCCGACTACTGCAATGGCTGAAAGACCCAGGCCAGCTGCAGGCCCGTCAATTAAGTGTTTCTGGTGCGGACAGAAGGGACATCGAGTAGCAAACTGTCTGGTCCCCTACCCCCGACTGCAGAGCAGACCGGAATCAGTGGTGAGAAGGAAATCTGCCCAAGAGCTAACGAGAGAAAAATCCAACCGGGTCACACAAGAACCTTTTGCCCAGATTACACCCCGCACACACCGGGACTCCGGGTGGACTCGCCCCTGCTCTACCCTCCTTTGACAGCGATGACGAAGGAGAGAATGACCCGATGGTGAGTCGACAAGTCCCGCCTTTTTCACTGGCCGCCAAACTTATAATCCCTAAGTCGGGGGCACAAATAGACTTAAACGTGCTAATTGATTCTGGATGCTCCCGTTGCATCATTAGCTTGCCGTTTGCCATGAAATTGGGTATACAGGCAAAACTACTCTCCAAGCCTGTGAGGTTTGAGCAAGCCGATGGCTCCCTGATGGGAGGGACTCTTGTCACGCAATTAACTGAGCCCCTATGCCTAGAAATAGGTGAGCACTGGGAGTTTATTCACTTCCTGGTAGCTCCAAAAATGACTGAGACTGTGATCCTAGGGCTAGCCTGATTGGTCAAATGGAAGCCGTTTATCTGGTGGGAGAAAGGAATGAGAACTGTGAGACTACCTGTAGGGCCTAAACCTCCCACCGATTCAACCGACGTTACGGAACACCTTAGGCCACCCAATGAGCGAGTGCACATGGCTGCCTCACCGTCTCCAGGCAAACCAGTCATCCCCCGCGAATACCGGGACCTAGCGGAGGCATTTAGTGAAAAAGAATGCGATGCCCTGCCCCCTCATAGACCCAATGACTGCTCTATCGAATTGGTGCCAGGAGCCAAACTCCCACGACTGAGAATGTATGCTATGTCCCCCTGCGAAATGGAGGAGATGCAGCAATACGTGAACAAAAACCTAGCGAGGGGGTTCATTAAACGGGCCAAATCTACCATGGGAGCCCCTGTGTTGTTCAAAAAAAAAAGAAAAAAGATGGGTCTCTTCATCTCTGCGTAGACTATAAGGGTCTCAACGCTGTGAGTGTGGAAAACAAATACCCCCTCCCCCTCCTAAAGGACTTATTAACCCATCTGGCTAAGGGGAGTGTCTTCACTAAATTAGACCTGAGAGAGGCATATTACCGGGTAGAATAAAGGAGGGAGACGAGTGGAAAACTGCCTTCAGCTGCCCCATGGGGAGCTATCAATTCAAGGTCATGCCATTTGGACTACAGGGGGTCCCAGCCATATTCATGCAGTTGATTAATGAGATCTTACATGGTCAATTTAACTAGCTAGCTGCATGGCGGATCGACTGGATACAGCTCCGTAGGGAAGCGGAGCCGGCGGCGGGAATGGGGGAGCCTCGGAGGGTCGTAGGCTATGCCTGGACCCTGATTTAGGGTGCTGGGTCCTCCGGCGGCCGGGAGGAACTACTTACCGGTCACCCCCGGTTTTCCTGAGCCCCCTGGGTTCGGCTGAGCTCCCCGGTCTCTTAGGTCTCGGCCTGAGCTGGGGGTGTGGCCTGGTAGCCCGGCGGTAGGCTCGGCCTTCGATTCTCGGCCGGAGGAAGATCTGACGGCCTGGTCGTGGCCTGGGCGGCGAGAGACGCGGCCCGAACGGCTCGGCCTGGAGGAAGACGGCGAGAGACGCGGCCCGAACAGCGAGAGACGCGGCCCGAACGGCTCGGCCTGGAGAGACGCGGCCTGAACGACTCGGCCGCGAGAGACGCGGCCCGAACGGTTCGGCCTGGAGGAAGATGGCTCGGCCTGGAGGAAGACCTGACGGCCCGGCCGCGGCCTGGCTGTTGGGGCTGTTGAGGGGCACGGCCTGGTCGGGGAGGGGCGCGGCCTGACGCCCCGACGCCCCGCGGCCTGACGCCCCGACAGCCCGGCTCTTCGGCCTGGAGGAAAGACCTGACGGTGAGGGGCGCGGCCTGGCTCCGACCTGGTTTCTCGGCCGGAGGAAGATCTGGCGGCCGAGGGAGGCCTGGCGGCCCGGGCGCGGCCGGTTGGCGAGGGGCGCGGCCTGGCGGCCCAGTGGCTTGGTGGTGGCCCCGGCCTGGCTCCAGTCCGGCTTTTCGGCCGGATGAAGACCTGGCGGCCCGGCC
>NW_015392365.1:3933-7839 GCF_001527695.2 Protobothrops mucrosquamatus | reverse complement strand
CGTCACCTCCCGCCTGGACTACTGTAATGCTCTCTACATGGGGCTCCCCTTGAGGAGCACCCGGAGGCTCCAACTGGTCCAGAATGCGGCCGCGCGGGCGGTGTTGGGAGGGACTCGTCGCTCCCATGTAACACCGCTGCTGCGCGAGCTGCACTGGTTGCCGGTGGCCTTCCGGGTGCGCTTCAAGGTGTTGGTCATCTTCTTCAAAGCGCTCCATGGCATTGGACCTGGATATCTCCGAGACCGCCTTCTGCCGCAGGTTACCTCCCATCGGCTGGTACGCTCCCACAGAGTGGGTCTCCTCAGGGTGCCGTCAGCCAGACAGTGCCGGCTGGCGACCCCCAGGGGGAGGGCCTTCTTGGTGGGAGCCCCCACCCTCTGGAACGAACTACCCCCAGAGATCCGGGTGATCCCGGATCTCCCCTCCTTCCGCCGCGCCCTAAAGACATGGCTTTTCCAACAAGCGGGTCTGGCCTAGGGAATTTTAGTGGGGTTTTTAAGGGTAATTTTAACGACTAGGCCTTTACAAATATTTTCTTTTAATCTGGTTTTAATATTGATATTTGTTGTAATGTTGTTTTATAAGGCTGTCAGCCGCCCTGAGTCCGGTGAGGAGAAGGGCGGGATACAAATCAAATAAATAATAAAATAATAATAATAATCACTTGTACAAAGGGGGTTTGGTGTATCTTGATGGTATCTTGATATACAGCATGAATATGACTGATCACATAAAGCTGGTGAGAGAAGTGTTAAACTATTGAATGCCAAGCTTTATGCCAAGTTGTCAAAATGTGAATTTCACCAGACCCAATTAGATTATCTTGGCTACAAAATTTCCAATGAGGGTATTGAAATGGATCCAGCCAAAGTGAAAGCTATAATCGAATGGCAGCCCCCCAAAACTCGCAAACACCTCCAGAGCTTTCTAGGTTTTGCCAACTTCTATCGTCAATTCATCCCCTCTTTTGCCGAGATTGCCCTACCCCTTACAGAACTACTCAAAACAGGCAAAAAAGGAGGGAAGCCGCGACCGGGCCAACCACTAGCATGGACGATGGGCTGTCAAACAGCTTTTGAGAATTTAAAGATACTATTTGCTGCTGAACCGGTCCTAAAGCACCTCTGCCAAGGGGAGTCCTTTGTAATTTAAGCCGAGACCAGCGATGTGGCAGTTGGAGCTGTATTACTACAAAAGAACAAAAGTGGGGTCCTGCAACCCTGCGCCTACACCTCTAAAAAAATTACTGAAAGCAAGTGGAGATGGGCAATCTGGTAGAAAGAGGCCTTCACGATTAGGTGGGGGCTGCTGAACTGGTGACACTATCTAGAAGGGAGCAAAGTGCCTTTTGAAGTATGGACAGATCACAAAAACCTAGAAGCTCTGAAAACTCCCCGCAAATTGTCCCCAAAGCAAGTACGGTGGGCACAGAACTTTAATCATTTCAACTTCACTCTAAAGTACATACCGGGAGGAAAAAACTTCCTAGCTGATGCACTATCGAGACTGCCCCAGTACAAAAGCGAACGCGAAGAGGTTAATGAGGCAATTATCTCCAGTCCACAAACTGCCGCTCAACTCACGCCTCGCAGAGTCCCTAATCCTGATGACCTGGGGTAAAGAAAATAAAACAAGAGCTCCTCACCGATCAATGGTTCAAAGATAATCAAACCTCCCTAACGTGCAGGGATGGCTTGGCCTACAAAGGGGGGAAACTATATTTGCCTGAAGCCCTCCGTCTTAATGCTCTCACACAGCCATGATGTAAAACAGGCTGGACACTTTGGATATTTAAAACTCTACACCTCACCCGCCGACAATTTTGGTGGCTGGGGCTGAAACGGGATGAGGAAAACTATATAAAAAGTTGTACTGTATGTGCCACAATGAAAAGAATCCCAGGGAAAACCCCTGGGTTACTGCAGCTGTTGGCAGACCCTTCTCAACCATGGGACCAAATTGTTCTTGAAACATATCTACTGGCTATGGCGCCCCTAAGCGAATAATTTTGGACGGGGGTGCAGTTCACAGCGAAGTTTTGGAGGAATTTTCTTAAATTAATTGGATCATCTCAAGGCTTATCATCTGCTTTTCATCCGGCCACCAATGGGGCTGCAGAATCTGCTAACAAAATGGTGGAGCAATATCTCAGATGCTACGTTTCCTACCAACAGACAAACTAGACTGACCTCCTTCCTTTCGCGGAGGTGGCATACAATAATTCTGTACACAGCACCGGCTACATGCCTTTCAGAGTGGCCACAGGAAAAGAGTTCAGCCCAATACCTGAATACCCTCAGGTGCCCTCCACTCCCAGACACTTGACCAATAGGTGAGGGGGTGGGAAGAAGTTTGGAGAAACACGAAAATTGTTTTAAAAAAGAGTTTTGAAACCTATAAAAAGGAGGCTAATAAAAAGAGGGCTCCCCAAAGAACATTCCAAGTTGGGGAAAATGTTTATCTGTCGACTAAATATTTACGCCTTAAATTACCCAGTAAGAAGTTAGAACCGAAATTCTTGGGGCCTTTTCCTATCGTAAGGATCATCAATCCGGTCACTGTAGAACTAAAACTCCCTAGACTTTTAGGGAGAATTCACCCAGTCTTCCATTGCAGCTTGTTGAAACCTTATCGGGGCTCCACTTTAAGACCTCCCCCTAAGAAGGCACCCGGGCCCCTCGTAGTGGGACAGACCCACTATGAAGTGAAACGTATTCTTGACTCTAGGATTTTTAAAGGGAAATTGCAGTACCTAGTACAATGGAAGGGATACCTGTTGTCTGAAGCCACCTGGGTGAAATCCAGCGAGGTGAAAGCTGACAGACTCATCAGAAGGTTTCATGCGAAATACCCCAACAAACCGAAAAATAGCCCCTAACATATGCTTTTGTTTACATTCCAGGATCTGTTTTTTTCCTAAGGGGGGCCCGGATGTCAACGCTGCTAACATTGGATGTTCTTGCTCTGACAAAATATGCAGAGCTGTGTGGTATTTTTAGAGTTAACTCAGATGACACTGGGAGGGGAGGAGAAAGAATGTATGTGGGTAATTATATTAGATAAAAATCCCCTGTAAATGGAAGAGAACCGTTG
This sequence comes from Protobothrops mucrosquamatus, assembly GCF_001527695.2. Taxonomy (NCBI): domain Eukaryota; kingdom Metazoa; phylum Chordata; class Lepidosauria; order Squamata; family Viperidae; genus Protobothrops; species Protobothrops mucrosquamatus. The sequence goes on along the minus strand of NW_015392365.1, from coordinate 4,745 downwards.
CCCTTTAAGCTGATAGGAGAACGTGATTTATGACAGAAGATTGAGGGAGGGAACATGCTGGCAAAATATGTGCTCAGGGGAGGAGAATTTAGATCTTAGCATCCCTCTTCATGCCGTGCCGACATTTTGTTACATGAATAAAAGACTTTTTAGGATAAACAATGCCTGGAAGTTCTTTGAAGTGTTTCATTAGTCGGAACCTTGACAGTAAGGGCTGAACTGTGGTTGCTAAATGAGGAAAGTCTTCTCTGTTTAAACATTTAGGTTAATTACTATATGTCAACCTCAGAAGCTATACTTTGTTCAATTGTAGGGAATAGGAGTGCCCCCCCACTTTTTTTGGGGGGGGTAAGCTGTTGCTTCTTTTTCCTCCTCCTTGCGATATTCATTTGCTGAGTTTTTTTTTTTTTCCAATGTAAAATTTTATTATTTTTCATCATAAAAATTTTTTTTTTCACAAATACTACACAATGCTATATGAAAAAAAAAACAAACCCCACCCCCCCGGACTTCCCAAACCTAATCCCAGGATAATATTCAGATATAAGTAAACAAATATTAATATCTCTAACTCCACAAAGTATATTATTCTACATGAGTAGGTAAAGTATATAAAAAAAAGAAAATTTTTTCTAAAAACCTAAATTATATTCCACCACTCTATGCTTCTTTTGAATATAAACAATCCATCTTCTCCATATTAATAAAAATTGTTCATTTGAATGGTTCTTCAAATAAGCCGAAATCTTTGCCATCTCAGCAAGGTACGAAACTTTCAATCTCCAGTCTTCCATTGTAGGTAAAATTTTACT
>NW_015392365.1:0-2528 GCF_001527695.2 Protobothrops mucrosquamatus | reverse complement strand
TTCTCTAATGTCTTGGATAATCTTAAATCTAACTCTGGCTTTCTTGCCTTCCCAAATAAAGCGGTTCAAATCTCTTTGCCATTCCTTCAAGTTAAGTTCATTTTTTAGAATAGGTAACATCTGAAATAAAAAAAGAAACTTAGGTAAAATGTTCATTTTAATGGCCGCAATACGACCCAGCAAGGAAAACTGTAGTTTTTTCCATATTAATAAATCCTTTTGTACTAATTTCCACAATCTTTCGTAGTTATTCTGATACAATTTCATGTTAGAGGATGACAAAAATTCTTGACTTTGTTAACCACTTCGAATCCTGATATTTGCGTAAGTTGATTTTTATCTTTGGCCATCATATTCTTTGTAAGAATTTTAGTCTTGTTAACATTAATTCTAAATCCAGCCACTTTACCATATTGATGCAGCTCTTGCAACAAGGATTCCAATGACTCAATTGGTTGAGACAATGTGAAAACTAGGTCATCCGCAAAAGCTTTAAGTTTATATTCTTTAGTAAAAATCCTTAAGCCTTTAATCATTGAAGATTCTCTAATTCTGGACAACAAAATTTCCAAAGACAATACAAATAATAAAGGAGAAAGTGGACAACCTTGTCTGGTACCTTTTTGTATACCTTATAAGTTCTGTCAAATCTCCATTAATAATTATTTGAGCACACTGTTTTTGATAGATCGCCTTTATAGCTGTTTTGAATTGATCTCCAAAGTTCATATAGTCCAACATTTTATTTAAAAACTGCCGTTCCAATTTATCAAAGGCCTTCTCCGCATCAAGAAAGATAAAAGCTGATGGTACTTGATTATTCTTATCCAAATATTCCAGTAAATTTACAATTTGTCTGATATTGTTTTTCATGTATCTTCCAGATATAAAACCAGTTTGGTCATCATGTACGTAGTGTTGCAATATCTGCATCAGTCTATTAGCCAAAACTTGCAAAAATTTTATAGTCCACATTCAACAAAGAAATAGGTCTGTAATCTTTAAGTTCCAAAATTTCCTTATCATCCTTCGGTATCAAAGATATAAAAGCTCTTGTCCAAGACTGTGGTATTTGTTCTCCCAACATAATTCTGTTAAATAGTATTTTTAAAGGTTGTAACATTACAGCTGACAATGACTTATAATAAATTGCTGTCAAACCATCTGTGCCAGGGGCTTTACCAGCTTTCAATTGTTTAATTGCATTTAGAATTTCATCTGTAGTAATCTCTTCATTCATAAGTTTCTGTTGATCCAATGTAAGTTTATATATAGATGAAGATTGTAAATATTTATCAATATCNTCTCCAGTCTTCCATTGTAGGTAAAATTTTACTCTTCCAGTTTTGAGCTATCAACAAACGGGCAGCAGTTAAGCAATATAACATCAAATTCGTTTCTTTTACATCCAAATTTTGTGTAATACCTAGGAGAAACAACTGAGGCGAGAAAGTAATTCTTCTTTTGAAAATTTGCTGTAAGTTCCACCACAATTTTATCCAAAAAGCCTTAATAACCTTGCAAGTCCACCACATATGGAAAAAGGTTGCATCTTGTTGTTCACACCTCCAACACTTGGATTCATAATTCTCATAAATGCGAGACATAGTTGCAGGATCCATGTGCCATCTGTAAAACATTTTATAGAAATTCTCACGTAGATGTTGAGCTTGCGTAAACTTCACATTTCTCACCCAGATCAGCTCCCAAGTATCCATAGATATTGTTTCTCCTATATTTTGGGCCCATTTGATCATACAATCTTTAACTCAGTTTCTGAATCCAATTCTAATAAAACATTATATATCCTTCTAATGTGTCCTTTGGCACCGTCCCTTACTTGTTTCAAAAAATTCCCATCTTCCGTAGGAAAAGTAGTCTTTTTATCAGTTCGCCATCTATCTTGAATTTGTCTATACAAAAGCCAAGAAAAGTTTGGGTTTTTCTGTTTCAAAACTTCTATTGATTTCAGCCACCAGTTACCACTACCACTCTGGTATAACAAGTCTTTATATGAGGGCCCCTCCATCACCACACATCTAGGTATGGTCAAAAAAATATGTGATGGTATCACCCAAATTGGAAGCTTAACATCAAACTTTAAAAAGTACTTTTGCCAAACTCTTAACAAAGCAGCCCTTATTATATGATTTCTAAAAGTTTTATCAATCTTTTTCTGCATAAAAAGATAAGCATGCCACCCAAAGTACAAGTCCCATCCTTCAACGTTCAATATCCTTTTGTTGGACAAGTTAATCCAATCCGTCATCCATGTTAATGCACAAGAATCATAATAAAGTGTCAAATTTGGTGCTTTAAGTCCTCCACATTCTCTAATGTCTTGGATAATCTTAAATCTAACTCTGGCTTTCTTGCCTTCCCAAATAAAGCGGTTCAAATCTCTTTGCCATTCCTTCAAGTTAAGTTCATTTTTTAGAATAGGTAACATCTGAAATAAAAAAAGAAACTTAGGTAAAATGTTCATTTTAATGGCCGCAATACGACCCAGCAAGGAAAACTGTAGTTTT
>NW_015392364.1:0-18664 GCF_001527695.2 Protobothrops mucrosquamatus | reverse complement strand
CTACAAAATCATATTAAAGAGATCAGCTCTCACTTGGCTTGTTAAGCTGTCAAATCAAAAGAGCAATTTGACTTGTTTGTTCGCTTTCGAGTTGAGCTCTGGGCTGGTTGGAGAAACGCCCAATTTTATCCTGTTCCCTTTTTTTGCTGTAAACATGCCGTTCGTTCTTTAATAATCTCTCCAGCATCCAAGTCATAGGGATACATTTCCCTTCCCTTCTTTCCACCCGCAACTATCTGTGGACCCTGAACCCCTTTTGGAAGCCAGGGGCCATTTCTTAACAAGATACGATAGAGCAGGATGAACAGCTGGGGAAAGAAGAAAAACGTTCCATTTATATATATCCTCTGGTAGCTTGGAATACAAGTCAGTATGTTCTTTTTTTAAAACAAAAAACTTTAAGGTACAGATTTCTTTTTTTTCTAGAAGTTAGGGATAGTCTACTTCTTTTTGTCTTCTAATGGAATGGGGACATTTCCCTCCATTTAGACCAGACATGTCAAACACAAGGCCCGGGGGCCGGATGCGGCCCGCGAAGTGGTTTCACGTGGCCCGTGAAGCCATCCTGGAAACAGTGAGGGAACGGCCCCCACTACCTTGGCCCTGGCCCAGGCCGGCCGGGAGCCAATGTACAATTTTGTGGTGGCCATCTATGCTGAAACACATTCAGTCTTAGCTCCACAAGGCCGTCTGGAAACAGCGAGGAACCGGCCCCTGCCGTGTCGGCCCCTCCCCCTGGGTGCATGCTGGGGAGGTGTCACCCTTTGTGAGGAATGAAGAAATGGACCATGCCTTGGCGCTTGCCCCAGTCCCACCCCTTTCTGCCAGAGACCCTCAGATCTGTCCCACTCCTGCCCAGGCCCCCACAGGCACCCTTGACGCGAACGATGTAGAGCTGGCCATGCCCACCCAGTAGGCCGCACCCACCCTGGCCACACACCCCCGGGCCCCCCGAGGGCAACCACAATGCTGATGCGGCCCTCAATGAAATTGAGTTTGACACCCCTGATTTAGACCATAATCATTGCATCCATTAATAAGGGCAATATTACTTCTAATGGCTGTGCAGCCTAACCCTAACCTAACCGTAAGCAATACCACAGCTGAGTCTTCTGGTTTCCATGCACGGAACGGTCTGTGTTTAATGGTGCGTCCCCTCTTTGTTCCTGATTGTGCCAAACAGGGCCCGGTGTGGATGTGCCTGCGCCTGACATGAGCACCGGTGAACGGGAGATGTCGTGGATTGCCGACACCTACGCTAATACCATAGGACACTACGTAAGTTGTGATGACCCAGGGCACAGCACCGAGGCAATGCAGTCAGCTGGCAATTCAAACCGCCCTTTCATTGCTTCAGATTTTCCCCAAATGCTCCCACGTTTCTGGCAAGCCTCCAAACACAGGAAGACACACACAACTTCAGCCGCCTCTGGCTGCAAGTAGTTTCACATACACTCTGATTAGGAGAGGAATTTACTCAAGGCCACAGAGATAACAAGGAATGACGCATACATCATAAACCTAACAGAGTCTGTGTGAATACACGCTTGCCTGAGCAGTTTCAGTAGGGAAGCCAAAATACAGTCCGAATTCTTTAAACACCCAAGCAATGTTGTCAGCCAGTCCAATGGTCAGAGTTTCCGGGTTTCCAATTAGAAGTCAAAGAACAAGAGATCAGCAACAACACACACATAACACTCCAAGGAATCAGCCTTTGTTCCCGATAAATGCCTCTCCCCACAGCCTCTCCTTAAATCTCAGTCTCCAGGTGTGCCTTGTGGAGAGGGGTGGGACGCTCTCCTCCCGAGTAGTTGAGCCTGCCTGCGTTGTTCCCTCCTTCTCTCCACTCTCCGTGCTCTAGGATCAGGAGGGGGTGGCCCTTGCTCATCGCCTGAACTCTGCCTCTCCTGTTCCTCCTGTCCCACTCCTGAAGGACCCTGGCCTGCCTCGGCCTGCTCTTCCCCACATTCCTCTGAAGCCACAGACCCCTCGACCTCCATAGGGTCCCGTTCCAGCTCATTTTCCTCCACAGATTCAGGCTCCGACGGAGGCATGACATAAGTTCTGAACAAAAGCGCAAGCTTCACTTATGGCACAGTGGCCTTACGACATGTTCTTCAAGTTGCGTACAACCTAACATAGACCTGGAACAGATCTGCAGTTCTTTGGACAAGCAGCATAAGGCCAGCATAAGATCTATAGGTCTGCAAGCATCACTGTTGAATCAGAGTCTTTCCTCAAATAGTTTAATTGGAAATATGTATTATCTCTGAAACACTTTCTTGCTTTAAACACGAAGGGTCCCTGGCGCTCTCCGAACTTGGTTGTTTTCTTGAGGACGTTTCAGTACCCAAACTAGGTAACATCATCAGAAACCAGGATGACTCTTTCACAAATTAAATTCTCCAAATATAATTGTAATCTAGGAATTTTCCTTCAGCTTTAACTTTCTGCCTGCAGAATGAGGAGTCCAGCTAGTTTCAATTCTCAATTCCACGTAAAGCTGTTCCTCCAACATGACAGGTGGCTGCATCTGTGTCTCTGTGGTCCTCTCTAGCAATGTGCTAGGTGATTGAGTGGGGTCACCTAACATGGGATAGGAGAGCTTCTCTACCACACATTACAAAAAAGATGCTGAGACTCTGGAAAAAGTGCAGAAAAGAGCAACTGAGATGATCCAAGGCCTAGAGACAAAAGCATATGAAGAATGGTTGCAGGAATTGGGTATGGCCAGTCTAGAGAAAAGAAGGACTAGGGGGGGAGATGATAGCAGTATTCCAGTGTTTGAGGGGCTGCCACAAAGAAGAGGGGGTCAACTTATTTTCCAAAACACCAGAAGGCAAGAAAAAAAACAATGGATGGAAACTAATCAAAGAGAGAAGCAACCTGGAATTAAGGAGAATCTTCCTAACAGTGAAGACCATTAACCAGTGGAACAGCTTGCCTCCAGATGTGGTTGCTTCACCGCTGGAGGTTTTTAAGAAGAGACTGGACAGCCACTTGTCTGAAATGGTATAGGATCTCCTGCTTGAGCAGAGGGCTGGACTAGAAGACCTCCAAGGTCCTCATAGAGTTAACACAATCTATCGACTCACATTCAAAGGCCCCACTGGCTTCTCGTCCCTTGCCTGCTAGTTCTCTGTGTATTGGAGCCGTAAATTAATAGAGATGCACATTGAGGAGGAGATCTGGGCACGTTTGCCAAGATCGATGCCCCAAGCTTTGGCATTTGTTGCCACTTGAGATTAAATAATGTTAGACTTAGATAAAACCAGTCTAGTTCTGTCCGCAGAAATCTGTACTTGTTGTTAGTTGCGAAGTTGTGTCCGACCCATCGCGACCCCATGGACAACGTTCCTCCAGGCCTTCCTGTCCTCTACCATCTTCTGGAGTCCATTTAAGCTCACGCCTCCTGCTTCAGTGACTCCATCCAGCCACCTCATTCTCTGTCGTCCCCTTCTATTGCCCTCCATCTTTCCCAGTCTTAGGCTCTTCTCCAGTGAGTCCTTCCTTCTCATTAGGTGGCCAAAGTACTTGAGTTTCAACTTCAGGATCTGGCCTTCTAAAGAGCAGTCAGGGTTGATCTTCTCTAGGACTGACCGGTTTGATCGCCTTGCAGTCCAGGGGACTCGCAGGAGTCTTCTCCAGCACCATAGTTCAGAGGCCTCAATTCTTTGGCCCTCAGCCTTTCTTATGGCCCAACTTTCACATCCATACATTGCAACTGGGAAAACCATGGCCTTGACTATACACACTTTTGTCGGCAGGGTGACGTCTCTGCTTTTTAGCATGCTGTCTAGATTTGCAAGCACATCCAAAGTCAGGCAAAATGAATGGGAACAGCACTTTTGTTGGCAGGGTGATGTATTTAGTTCATTGCAATGTAACTGGCGGTCACGTGTTGAGGTGGTGGTTTTTGCACTGTTGACTGTTAAGAAACCGGTATAAAACTATGAAAACAGTTCATCTGTTGGACATAAATTACATCCATGCTGTAATAGCCCTAAAACAAGACCGTGCCCAATTCTAAAAATTGGCAATATTTAATAATAATTGAAAGCTTTGCTTTCCGATTTTGACAACTGTTATCATCGACTCGGGAAAATAATCTTTTTGGAAATAACGGTGCCAGGGATCTTTTCTTTTGAATTCAGTTTTGTACCCAATCGTTCCTCAACTAGAAGGCAGAGGGGAAAATTCGAGACTAGGGTTTTTGGCCACCAAGAGAATGTCCTTCCTTTTAAAATTCTTTTCATTATTCCATGCATGAGCAAGCAATTGAATTATTCCACTTCGGTTCATCCGAGTTAACATTTTGCTTATTCAGGGGGACCATGGAAACAGTTTTCTAAACAACCTCTTGACTGACTCATTTTTCTTTGAGACGGATACTTAAAAGTTTGGCAGAAAAAAAATCAGTCCGGATTGCAAGGCTATATAAAGTTTCAACTAAGTGACAAATGCTCCATGTGTAAATTCTTCAGGCCTTTGTTTTCCTGCGCACCCATTGTGGAGAGGAGAAAAAAAGGAGAAAATAATTTGCTCTTTAGCATTCTAGTCCACAAAGCCGCAGCTCTAAATAAATTTTCCCTTTTTGGCCAGATTTATTAAGAGAGGTTTTCCTGCCTTGATTCACTGGCATTCTTCTCTGTTTGTAGCACATTGCTAAAAATAGACATGTTCTTGCTCTCGGGTCTAACGTCGTAGAGAATTCACTGAAAAATCCTTATTTTATACCGTAATTGGGAATGCCTTAATCGATAGCTCGTTGCCTAAAGGAATTTATTTATTGCTCATCTGACTGGTGCGGTTCATGAATTTAAAAGCCAGTGGCTTTTCTTTGTAGGGGATCGCCTGTGTTGCAATGCTTGTTTATTTGAAGGGCCAAATTTCATCTGCTTTATCAAAGATTTTGGTGAAGCTCAAAAGCCTACTAATAGACAAGAGATGATTAAAAAAATTGTGTTTTATAGGATGTTCTTATTGAAAGTCTATGGAGATTCTCAATCATGCAGGTCATGGTTGTCCCACAGGGGCTTTTTCAAAAGGCGGGTGGATTGTCTCCGTTTTTCCTTGACGACGTTTCGCTTCTCATCCAAGAAGCTTCTTCAATCCTGACCGAATTCGGATTCAGTCAAGCTGAGGAAGCTTCTTGAGTCGGTCAGAACCGAAGAAGCTTCTTGGATGAGAAGCGAAACGTCGTCAAGGAAAAACAGAGAAAATCCACTTGCCTTTTGAAAAAGCACCTTTGGGATTCTGGCTGAAAGCTTCTCAGTTTAAGATTAGATGAACGGCTTGTTGCTTCATTGCTATTTCAAGGTGCTTGATAATCTCTCTACCTAGACAAGGGAAGAAGAATTGAGCCCCTAAATCACAGGTTGGCAACCCGCGGCTCCGGAGCCACATGTGACTCTTTGAGCCTTCTCCTGTGGCTCCCACCCTCCTCTGCCATTTGCAGAGAGATAGAGAGACAGAGAGAGGCACTTGTGCTTCCCTTCTCTCTCTCTCTCTCTGTGTGTGTGTGTGTGTGCGTGTGTGTGTAAAAAGAGTGGCCTCACGCTGTTCTCGGACAAGCTGGCAAGCTTACTGGGCGGGGCTCCTGCCTTTGCTGCGTCTAAGCAGGAAGCAGGAAGCAGCAGCTCTCCTCCCTCTCTCTCTCTCTCTCTCTCTCTCTCTCTCTCTCTCTCTCTCACACACACACACACACACACACACACACACACACACACACTGAGTAGGAGAAGAGGACTGGCAGATCAAGGGCAGGAGAGAGCCAGCCCAATAAGAATATATGTCAGCTTGTCGGAGAACAGCGTGAAGCCAGCTTGCCAGGTGAGCAGAAGATCGGAGGGAGAGAGAGAGAGGAAGAGGGAGGGAGAGAGAGAGAAAACTCATGCACAGCAGCCTCTATTTCTTTTTAATTAAGCTCTTCAATCAAGCTTCTCCCCCCCCCATGCGCGCCTGCAAGTTTTGTGGCTTCCAGTGTTTTCTCTGGGAAACGGGTCCAAGTGGCTCTTTGAGCGTTTAAGGTTGCCGACCCCTGGGTTAGGGCCTGCCATCTCTTCTCTTGTCGATGAAGCTTCAGATTGCAAAGCTGAACATGGTTGAGCAGAATATCCCTGCAGAGTTTTACGGTGCATAATGTGGGCACTATGACAACAGCATTATTACACTTTATAACAAATTAAACAAGAGCTTCATTTCGTACGAATCTTGACTCATCGGCCGAAGAAAATAATAACCGGGAGCGGTTGAGTCAGATGTATTAAACCTCGAGACAAGCCAAGAGGGAAGAACGTTGGTATTTTGAAAGAATTCCCATTAAATGTAAACGAAAGAAGAACAAGAAAAAAATGTAAAGCAAATACACTGTGAGCTAAATTTGTGACGTTTCGGCGTCAGTCTTTTTGGCAGCTGTCAGAAACATGAAAGAAGTTGTTTCTAAGCATAGTTCTCTTTAGCAGGCCATCTTGAGAAGGAATTTGAGCAACTTTCCTGTTTCTCATTAAGAACCAATTTATGCCTTTGTGCTGTAGAGCAGAGATGCTTCTATTTTCTTTCTAACGGTCCTGCTGTGATCCGTTACTGAAGGGGTATGTGGAAAAGGACGCTTGCAGCTGGCTGTTTATATGATAGATTCCTGAATTTCGGTCCATCTGGTCCCTCTCAGAAATCCAGAGATAAAATTGCAAACAAGTTGTCTCCATTTTGCTGCATTAGTGGCAGCTAGGATGGAGAAACTCACAGCGCAACTCCGAAATCGGAATATGGTTTGGCATTTGTGACTTAGCGTGTAAAGTTGGATAGTGAGATACACAGTTCCGCAGACCCCAAATTTCCGTTTCTGGCAGTGGCTTTGGGTGTCTAGCGATTTGCAATTCATTGTTCTTTGAAGAATGACAACCTGTGCAAAAGTAGAAATAACCCAGCTACTTTTGGAGCTGGATCCAGCAAGGGCAGAGTGAAGCAGTGCCCACTGTTTTGAAGAATCACAATCAGCCAAACCCGGAGAAGAAATGATTTCGCAAAACCTAGAGGACGTTTCCATCTTTCAGCCTTTGTCCTAAGTCGGATGACGCAGTGTAGAAAATGACTCCTCCGTGATGTAAATAATGACCGTCCTTGCATATCGAAACCCAGTAAAGATAAAAGTTGGCAGAGGAGGTGTTAATGCACGCCAGGGTCCATGTCAGACCCTCCAATCTGATCCTTTAGGAAAGAAAGACCCTCGACTCCATTTGGATGAAGTGAAAGATTGTTCTGGTCCAAACAAGAGATCTGCTTTAATCCTGGTTTTCTCAGACAGATAAGCTCCAAAGATGGACTAATATTCAGATTATTTATTCTTCAGGAATCTCTAAACAATCCCTTACAGTCAAGAAGAGTTCTTCTGATGAACGTGTCATAATCTCTCCCGTCTTGTGGTGTGAAATATTAAAGGTAGATTTCACCCCATATTCTTCTGGAGCACTGGAACCGTGTGTGTCTGTCTTACACAAAGGCTTTTACATACACTAGGACGTAGCCTGCACATCCTGTGATAAACTTTGAAGCTCCTCCCACTGACTAGATAAAGATATAGGACTAACTAACAGCTGAACTACATTACCCAGAGGCCATCTCTTAAGGAGGCAGCGTTAACCCTTTAAATGCTAAATTCCTAAATTCTTAATTCCTAAGCTGGCTATAATCTGGTCCAGCACAAAGATTCTTTTAGTAAAGGACGTTGGCTGCTGTAAAGTCAGGTGAGCTCTTGAGTTTCCCGTGCTCAGAAGACACAGAAAGGTTTCACCTCTTCCCAGCCCTTCCCCTGTGACCAGTCCATCCTCAGCCTCGGAGTCCTAGTGGACAATCACCTAAATATGAGCCAGCCGTGTGCTGCAGCTGCCAAAAAGGCCAACACAGTGCTAGGCTGCATTAACAGAGGGATAGAATCAAGATCACGTGAAGTGTTAATACCACTTTACAAGGCCTTGGTAAGGCCACACTTGGAATCCTGCATCCAGTTTTGGTCACCGTGATGTAAAAAAGTTGTTGAGACTCTAGAAAGAGTGCAGAGAAGAGCAACAAAGATGATCAAGGGACTGGAGGCTAAAACATGTAAGGAACGGTTGCTGGAATTGGGCACGTCTGGTTTAACGAAGAGAAGGACGAGGGGGGACATGATAGCCATGTTCCAATATCTCAGGGGCTGCCCAAAAGAAGAGGGAGTCTAGCTATTCTCCAAAGCGCCTGAAGGCAGGACAAGAAGCAACGGATGGAAACTCATCCAGGAGAGAAGCAACCTAGAACTAAGGAGAAACTTCCTGACAGTGAGAACAATTAACCAGTGGAACAACCTGCCTCCAGAAGCGGTGAATGCTCCAACACTGGACGTTTTTAAGAAGAGACTGGACAGCCATTTGTCCGAAATGGTGTGGGGTTTCCTGCCTGAGCAAGGGGTTGGACTAGATGACCTCCAAGGTCCCTTCCAACTTTATTATTACTATTATTATTATTATTATTATTATTATTATTATTATTATTATTATTATTACTACTACTACTACTACTACTACTACTATTATTATTATTATTATTATTATTATTATTATTATTATTATTATTATTATTATTATTATTATTATTATTATTATTATTATTAGACCTGTGTTTTGAGAACGCTGAGATGTTTTGGGTTAATCCACGTTCTTTCTCAGCCTTGCATACTGCTGCAAACCAGCTTCTCTGGTTTTTATCACCTGTCATTCCCCCCTCCCACAGCTTCATTGCCCCTCTATCCTTCCCTCCCCTTCTAGCCTTCGATGGCAGGATGCCCGCGAGGCGCCAAGCTGAGCCTGGCGGACCCGACAGTAAACGTTTTGAGAACCTCTGCCCATCCCTTTTCACCCGAACGTCCTTCCTTCTCTCGCAGGACATCAACGCCCATGCCTGTGTGACGGGGAAACCCATCAGCCAGGGCGGCATCCACGGCCGCATCTCTGCCACGGGCCGTGGCGTCTTTCACGGGATCGAGAACTTCATCAATGAAGCGTCGTACATGAGCCTCTTGGGGATGACTCCAGGATTTGGAGACAAGACGTTTGCTATCCAGGTAGTGGATTTGGGAGAGTCACACGGGGGGAGGAAAGGGAGCAATGATGCCTTGAGGCACGGATAGCCTTCAGATAAGACAGTGATATCCTTAATTCTTCAGGCAGGGAAGCTCAGCTATTGATGAGCCACACAAGCTTTAAATCAGGAACATACAGTAGTGGCCAAAATTGTGGAAACCGTTTGGGAAAAGTGTATTTTTGAGGTTTGATGGCTAATAACACCACTTTTTGGGGGGAGTAGTACCATAAAATTATATATCAATGGAAAGATAATTTAATCAAGAATGTAACGCAACAAAGTTTGTTCAATTATCTGTAGTGTATTCTATGAAATGTTATAGCCAAATAAGCAGAAAAAGGAAGCACAACTTGCTTAAGTTGATATCAAGTAGCTTTCCTTCATCCGATGGTAGCCAATGAGCATGAGTGTTTAGATAGCCAATCGAGTGTCATATTGTTTGGGCAATGAGCCAATCAGATCACAGTGGGATTCAGTTATCGATGTCCTGTATTGAAGCTGAGAGGAGGACATTTGTCAGTGTGTGATGTGATGGCTATCAAGTTGGTTGGGTTTTTTTGTGTGTTCTTTCATTGAGTGAGCTGGTATAACGTAATAAAATTAAAGGAATGGTGCAAAGAGTTGACTAGTTGCCCAGAAAGTGATGCAAAATAGTATTATGAAGTGAACAAGGCTACAGTTATAAAGAAATTAGAAGAAAAATGGGTGGAAACTTAACCAAAGGTGGCATTTCTACTGTATACCTATCCCCCCCCCCCAAAAAAAGTGGTGTTATTAGCCATCAAACGTCAAGAATACGCTTTTCCCAAAAGGTTTCCACAATTTTGGCCACTGTACTTCGTGAAGCTGCTCCTAGAAAAATAGAGATTCGCGCAAGGCTAAATCAAAACTTACTTTCACTTTTTTTTACATAGGGATTTGGCAACGTTGGTTTGCATTCTATGAGATACCTTCATCGCTATGGAGCAAAATGTGTAGCTATTGGAGAAAAAGACGGCGCGATCTGGAATCCCGATGGTCTTGACCCGAAGGAGTTGGAAGATTATAAGCTGGTAGGCAAATTGGTTTAACCGTTGTGAATTGTCCTGTTTCATTGGCTGTGAAGCTTAGCGGTCACTCTCTTAGTTGCATTCGAAGCCTTTATGAAGCAAACGGGCTTCAGATTGGGAAGACCTTATTAGATTTGCTTGAGTGAGGCAGTCAAGCTTTAGTTCTTCAAAGGAAAATAACAAAAGAGGGTGAAACTCCCAAGTAGGGTGTGGATAAGGAGGGGGAGCACACGCACAAAAATGGCCGAGGTAAACAAAATAGAAAACCATCTTCTGAAAATAACGGGGCTGCCTAAAGCCTTGGATAGAACGCTTTATATATATTGGGCAAGAGTTTTTTTTTTGGGGGGGGGGTTGAAATATAGAACCTTAGTCCAGGAGTAATGTTTGAGTATGTGTAGTCTAATGAAGAGAAGGACGAGGGGGAACACGATAGTAGTCTTCTAATATTTGAGGAGCTGCCACAAAGAAGAGGGAGTCAGGCTATTCTCCAAAGCGCCTGAAGGCAGGACGAGAAGCAACGGATGGAAACTAACCAAGGAGAGAAGCAACCTAGAACTAAGGAGAAACTTCCTGACAGTGAGAACAATTAACCAGTGGAACAACCTGCCTCCAGGAGTTGTGGGTGCTCCAGCACAGGAGGCTTTTAAGAAGAGACAAATAGCCATTTGTCTGAAATGAGTACTATAGGGTCTTCTGCTTGAGTAGGAGGTTGGATTAGAACAGGGGTCTCCAACCTTTCTGGGTTGGCGGCCCAGTGGCAAAGGGAGAGGCAGGCACGTTTATGCGCACGTGCACAGAGACGCAATGGTGGCTGCACGTGTGTGCACGCGAATGAAGCCATGAGCACGTGTGCTTCGTAAATGGGGCTGCCGGCACAAGGCTCGCAGCGAGGCTAACGCTGGTGCAAGGGGGGGGTGAGCACATGCATGCGGGCGTGCCCTGGCCAGCACAGGCCATGGCCCAGTAGTGGACCACAGCCCTTAGTTTGGGGACCTCTGGATTAGGTCCTTTCCAACTCTGTTATTCTGTTCTGTGAAGACATTAAAGCAGCAGTGGTGGCGAACCTGTGGCACGCGTGCCACAAGTGGCACTCCGAGCCCTCTCTGTGGGCACGCGCACCATGCCCCAGAGATGGCAACTGTTCCTCTTCAACCAGCCGCCTGCTAACTCATCGAGGTCCCACGTGGCTGGATGCAACCCGGCACAGCTGGTTTCCCTCGCCCCCCATCCTGTCCCTCCTGGCTTCGCATGCTCTCCTTTTCCCGGGCACGACCCACTGCATCGCCTCCTCAGCTGGCGGCCGGCCGTCCAGCTCAGAGGCGGCTTCTCTGAACTGCTGGCGGCGGGCCGCAGAGCCCCAGAGTGCACCGGTCAAGGGGCCGGCAGGCTGCGGCTGTTGACGGACACCGATGGCCCCCCATGCACTTGCTGGCCTCTGTGTGCGGGGGCCGATGGTGTCAGGCAGCAGCCGCCCTGCCTCACCTCACCCCGCAGGACGAGCCTCCTGCCTATCACCGCACCTGCCAGAGACCCCCTGGATCTCCCCCAACCCTGCCCACTCCCCCCAGGCGTCCCTCCCCACGAGCAACATCGAGGTGACCATGCCCACCTTGGCCACACCCACCCAATCTGCCATGACCACAGCCACACCCATCCAGTGGGCCACGCCCACCTGGCACCCAGCGATACATAAGTGGGTTTTGGGTTGCAGTTTGGGCACTCGGTCTCTAAAAGGTTCGCCACCACTGCGCTCAAGCGTCGTCATCTCCATCGTGTGTCTCTCAACAGCAACACGGATCCATTCTCACCTATCCAAAAGCCCAGACTCTCGACTGCCATATTCTTGAAACCGATTGTGACATCCTCATCCCAGCGGCCAGCGAGAAACAGTTGACAAAAGCCAACGCTCAGAAAGTCAGAGCAAAAGTAAGATGGGCGGGCAAATGCGGGCTTGAGGCCGACGGCTCCAGCCAAGACTGTTCTCTGCCAAGTCCTTTTGCTGTCTCAAAGATTTCCTGGTCTTAATGGTGACACTCTCTTGGTTCTTTCCAGATCATTGCCGAAGGTGCGAATGGACCCACAACCCCTGAGGCAGATAAGATATTCTTGGAACGGAACATCATGGTTATTCCAGTAAGGTTCTTTTTGATAGTTGTTACCTGGGGTGAAAAACAGCGTTAAGGTGATTGATGGAGATAACTTCTGATTTTTAAAAAAAAAAATACAACAACTATTCTGCAGGGTTTTTCTTAAATGAACAGAATGGATTTTAATCTGTTTTCAGGACCGTATCTTTTAGTAGCAAATTAAGTTATCAAGGCTGTCTGCCTTTGGCTCCGTTGGATACAAAAAAAAAATATCAATGTAGACGATGAAAACTGCTTTTGCTTCATCCTCAGTCATACCCTAACATAGGGTTCTCCCACCTTGGCAACTTTTTATGATTTGTGAACTTCCAACTCCCGGAATTCCTCAGCCACCCATTCAGTTCTGGGAGTTGAAGTCCACAAGTCGTACAGTTGCCAAGCTTGGAGACCCCTGCGGGCTTAGCAAGTCTTTGATCTTGGTTTATAACGGGGTGGTGGTGGTGGTAGGCAACCTTGGCTCTTTTATGACTCGTGGAATTCAACTCCCAGAATTCCTGAGCCAGTCACGCTGAGGGGAAAGGGAGAGGTTTCCAAGCTGAGCCATGCTGGCTCAGGAATTCTGGGAGTTGAAGTCCACGAGTCATGAGGCGGCCATAGTTCACCCATGCTGGCTCAGGAATTCTGGGAGTTGAAGTCCACGAGTCCTAGAAGAGCCAAGGTTGCCTACCCCTGGTCTATAAGGAAGGAAGTTCTGTTGAACCCACCCCACTCTTCCTCCTTGCCATGGCTTAGTTTGGAAGCAGGAATGAATCTCCCTCAGCCATCGTCAGCCCCCATAAAGCTCCATCAGCAGAGGCAGGACCTTTAGATCTTCATGATCTCTTTGACTGACTCCCCCAAAATTCTTCAGCTAGTCTGGTAGTGGATGGGACTGAACCTTCATCTTGATTTCTGACAATTCCATCCCACGTTTCCAAGAAGCTTTTGGGGTTAGTTGGCTTAACCTAGTGCAGGGGTAGGCAACCCTGGCTCTTTTATGACTCGTGGACTTCAACTCCCACAATTCCTGAGCCAGCCATGCTGAGGGGAAAGAGAGAGGTTTCCAAGCTGAGCCATGCTGGCTCAGGAATTCTGGGAGTTGAAGTGCACGAGTCATAAAAGAGCCAAGTTTCCTATCATCTAGGCCAGGGGTAGGCCACCTTGGCTCTTTTATGACGCGTGGACTTCAACTCCCAGAATTCCTGAGCTGGTGTAGCTCAGCTTGGAAACCGCTCCCTTTCCCCTCAGCATGGCTGGCTCAGGAATTCTGGGAGTTGAAGTCCACGAGTCATAAAAGAGCCAAGGTGGCCTATCCCTGACCTAGTGGATGGGAAGCTCTTCAACCTGAGGAAACTTCAAGCTATTAAAGTGAAGGAAACTCTAGGGACCTTCTCCTTGTTGGGGACTGTTTCCTGAATGCTGGCTCAA
Source organism: Protobothrops mucrosquamatus (assembly GCF_001527695.2). Classification (NCBI taxonomy): domain Eukaryota; kingdom Metazoa; phylum Chordata; class Lepidosauria; order Squamata; family Viperidae; genus Protobothrops; species Protobothrops mucrosquamatus. Next base: position 4,944 of record NW_015392364.1, on the reverse strand, counting down.
AGCCAGAGATGAATACAACCAATTGGGTGGGAGTAAAAATGGATTCCCCGAAACCGTTAAACTGGTTCCTTGGCCGCTGAACAAGATGCGAAGGCAGTTACTTCTTCCTTTCTGCTACTCTTCGCAGAGCGATGCCTCCTTACCTTTCTTCCGTGCCTTGAATTTTTATTTACTTATTCCTTTATCTAATACGTGCGGCCCACCCATCTCACAAAAAGAGACAGAACAGGCATACAACAAAAGAAGTATACAAATAAACGTCAAACACAGTCATCTAGACATGCCCGGGATTCTGTCAACCCTGAATTCTATTTTTGTTTGAATTCTTTGCTCTTCATTTGATGTGCCTGTCAATAAGGGTGTGTCAATTGTAGTTGTCAGTTCACTTTTAAGTCGACGGCTGTCAAGTGCAGAAAATCAGGAGTCCAGGCAGTTCAAATGAGTATATATATATATATGTTTATTTCAAGCTGAGGCTCTCTACAAGAATCTGAACTGCTGACGGTCAAGGCAAATTAAATCTACCTGCCTGTTCAGTCTAGATCAAACAATGCGTCATGCCGAATCAGCGCGCATCCCATTGCCGGCAATGGAAAAAAAGTTGCGATATGTCACGACACGTCACGTGACATTGCGAGTTTGATACCCCTGATCTACAGCAGTGGCCAAAATTGTGGAAACCTTTTGGGAAAAGTATTTTTGAGGTTTGATGGCTAATAACACCAATTTTTGGGGGGGAGTAGTACCATAAAATTATATATTAATGGGAACATAATTTAATCAAGAATGTAATGCAACAGAGTTTGTTCAATTATATGTACTGTATTCTATGAAAAGTTATAGCCAAATAACCAGAAAAAGGAAGCACAACTTGCTTAGGTTGATCTCAGGTAGCTTTCCTTCATCCGATGGTAGCCAATGAGCGTGAGCGTTTAGAGAGCCAATCGGGTGTCATCTTGTTTTGGCCATGAGCCAATCAGATCACAGTAGGATTCAGTGATTGATGTCCTGTATTGAAGCTGAGAGGAGGACATTGGTCAGTGTGTTATGTGATGGCTATCAAGTCGGTTGGCTTTTTTGGTGTTCTTTCATTTCGTGATCTTGTATAACGTAATAAAATTAAAGTCATGGTGCAAAGAGTTGACTGGTTGCCCAGAAAGCGATGTAAAATAGTGTTATTAAGTGAACAAGGCTACAGTTATAAAGAAATTAGAAGAAAAAATGGTGGAAACTTAACCAAAGGTGGCATTTCTCTACTGTACACTTTTCCCACAGTTTTGGCCACTACCGTAGATCATTCCTAACCTGAACTGGTCTACTTATTTTTCATCTCCTCACTTCTCCTTTCCACAGGACCTTTATTTAAATGCCGGTGGTGTGACTGTATCTTACTTCGAGTGGTTGAAGAACCTGAACCACGTCAGCTACGGCCGCTTGACCTTCAAGTACGAAAGGGACTCAAACTACCATCTACTAAGTACGTGGAACGGGTTCTGACCTTCGTATACCAGCCTTGGCCCACTTGGTGGGCATGTTCTGAGCTGCTTGATCTCTTTCGGAGGCGCACCAGGCCTGGTGGCTTTAACTGGTTTTGGCTGGAAATTATAGCAGTGGGGTTTTTTGGCATTGCGTTGCTGAATGTTTTGGGCAGATTAATGGCATACAAGGAAATTCCCGCCTTTGAGAGAAAGCAGATCCACCTTGGCAGCGCATTAAAGAAGGAAATTTACTCTACTGAGAAGAACCGTCTTTTGATCACCCTTGGCCAGGAGTTTTAATCGGCGGTTTTCCTTTCTTTCAGTGTCAGTTCAGGAAAGCTTGGAAAGGAAGTTTGGGAAACACGGGGGAAGTATTCCGGTTGTGCCCACTGCGGAATTCCAGGATAGAATATCTGTAAGTAGCTCTTGGAAACATTTAATTTCATTAAATAGGTAGGTCTAAGCAAACTCTGCAGAGAAATCTGAAGAAATAAGCTAAAATGCTGCACTTCAACTCCGTTGAAGGCTGACGCTTTGGCTCAGCTCATATTTATAAACGCCAAGAATAAATGGACTGATAAAAGAGTTTCAAACACAGGTTGTCCTCGAATTACAACCACGATTGGGTCCAAAATTTATGTGGGTAAGCAAGACTAGATGTTAAGTGAATTCTGCCCCATTTGACCACCTCCCTTGCCACGGTTATTAAGTAAATCACTGCAGTTGTTTAGGGAGTAAAACGCTTGTTAAGTGAATTTGGCTCCTCCGTTGAATTTGCTTGTTGAAGAGTCACCAAAGGGAATCCCAGGACACTGCAACGGTCATAAATACGAGTCAGTTGCCAGGCGTCTGAATTTTGATCACGTGACCATGAGGGGGTGGGCGCGCTTCAATGGTCGTAAGTGTGAAAAACGGCCGCAAGTCACTTTTGCAGTGCTGTTGTAACTTTGAACAGTCACTAAACGAATGGTCGTTAAATAGAGGACTACCCGTGTTACAGTTCTGAAATCAGAACTGATGGTCCCAAGTGAAGTCTAAACTTGATATCGTTAGAATATTGTGCATTAATTCCGGTACGCAATACCGTGTTTCCCCAAAAGTAAGACCTATTCTGAAAAGATTTTTGGGGGTGGGCCTAATATAAGCCCTACCCCAAAAATACGCCCTAGTTTGGGGGCAAAGCAGATGTCTAAACATCAAGCTAGGATGGGGATGTTATGGTTCCAGCTAATGAACACTTCAAAGAACTTCCAGGCATTGATTTTCCTAAAAGTAATTTATTGTTACAAAATGTCAGCACAGGCATAACGAAAGTGGATGCTAAGATCTGAAATTCTCTTCCCCTGAGCAATTAATTTACCAGCATGTTCCCTCCCTAAATTTGCTGTCATATCTCACGTTCTCCTATCAGGTGGAAGGGCAGAGGTTCTCTGCCGTTCTCTTCCCGCCTGCAGTCCTATCTTTCTCCTCCCCCCACCATCATCTGAATTAACTCTAAAAATACCAGACAGTTCTGCATATTTTGTCAAAGCAAGAATATACAGTATTTGCAGCATTGACAGGGGATTGGGGGGTGGAGTTGCCCCATACGCCCTACACCCACTTACCGTTGCAGCCAAGCCTCTCCTCGCTGGCCCACTTCTTCTGCGGCGTCCCCAGGTCTGTATTTCTCAGTCACGGGCCTTTTCGGAAGGCCACTGCAGCCGAGAACCGAGCGATGGATTGAAGGCTTGCATAGGCCTTCCGGACAGGCCTGACTGCAAAATTGCAGGCCGGCATGCAGCTGCAGAATGAAGCAGCTCCTTCGGCTGCAGAAGAAGTGGGCCGGCTGGGTGGCGCTGTCGGTGTCAGGGGTGAGTGGAAAAGACACCGCTCAAAAATAAGACCTGGTATCTCTTTTGGAGGCCAAAAACCAAATGTCATGGTTCCGACATGCAACTCTTCAAAGAACTTCGAGGTATTGTTTATCTTTTATTCGAGTAGCATAATATCGGCACTTCATAATCGAAGCCAAAAACTGGATTCCCCTCCCCTGAGCACATAGTATCAAAGCACAATTCCTTCCTCCAATTTACAGTCAAATCACATTCCCCAATTAGCTTGAAATGCAGGCTTTCCCTCCAGTTCTCCAGCCCGCCAATTCTTATCTCTTATTTCATTAACCTTGGTTCACACACTAGGTCCAGTATTGTTACGTCTATCTAAACTCTCGTGCACAATCCTCCCCTCCCCTAGTATCATCTAACTCTAAAAGTAAAACATAAGAAGAAAATGGTTGCATCGCTTAACTGTTGTCAAAGCCAAAACATCCAATGTGAGCAGCGTTGACACCAAAAAACCAAGACTGGGTCTTATTTTCGGGGAAACACAGCATGTATGTTGCATATGATTTTTATTTTTTTTTAGTTTGGCGGGTATATAAACCTCTACCAACCCTGGTTTTTGACCCAATGTTCAAGTAAACTTTCAATTCACCAATTTCCATTAAAAGGCTGTGCCTAGAAATGACATTACAAAGGGGGGGGTTGACCCCCTCAAGCCAAGCAGCCTCTTGCAGGTGACTTTAGACTGGGCTTTTGATGGCTGTTCTTTTCCCGACAGGGCGCCTCGGAGAAAGACATCGTGCATTCGGGCTTGGCCTACACCATGGAGCGATCCGCACGGGTAGGTATTGGAACATTAAATGCCATGGATGGTCATCAGAGCCCCCATTGGGATATTTCTATCCTTAACTGTCCCTTATTTTCGTGCAGTTTCACAACTAGCCGAGTTTTGAATTCCCCCGTTTTTTTAAATAAAAAAATGGATAGATCTTTGAACAAAAGCATAACGGGTAACCCTCTAAATCAGGGGTTCCCAACCCCCGGTCTGTGGACCGGTACCAGGCCGTGGCACACCAGCAACCAGTCCACACAAACAAGCAAAGCTGGCAGCACACCACACCAAACCACACCACCCTCCGGTCCGCGGAAAAACCTCTCTCCACGGAACCAGTCCCTGGTCCCCCAAAGGCTGAGGACCTCTGCTTAAATATTCCTCAGTAAGAGCTTCTACTCTCTGAACCTGGTTTGTTTTAGCTGAAGCCAATAGCAGTTGGAATCCAGTAGTATTCCCAGGAGATTTGTTTCTCCAGGTTTGATTTACAGGTTTGCAGGTCGCCCCAAAAATAAACATGAAGGCAAAACATTCATGAGTATTCAGTGGTTTCCCACGAGGATTTTGAAAAGCGTAGCGAAGGTCCTAACTCTGCCATTTTTAATGTCCCGTAGCAAATCATGCGTACCGCCATGAAGTACAATCTCGGCCTGGACCTGAGAACAGCTGCCTACGTCAACGCGATCGAGAAGGTCTTCAAAGTCTACAACGAAGCCGGTCTGACCTTCACATAAACGGCTCCTCGGTCTCAGCCTGACACCCCCCGTGTTCTGAGTCCCGTTGGGAAAAAAAAAAAAAGCTTACGAGAAGT
>NW_015392363.1:0-18665 GCF_001527695.2 Protobothrops mucrosquamatus | reverse complement strand
AGTTATTTTTCTTGTATCCCCAGGCGTACCAGATACAGTATTTTCCTCAAGATCTTCTTTTAAAGTTGCAGAACATTTTCTTTGAAGGACTGCTTTTTTAAAACAATAGATCTTGAAAACTTTACATGTTCATATAGCATACTACAGAACTTTTGACTAGGGATGGTATTCTAAAATTTGGGGTGCATACATCATCCTCGCTCTAATGTGCTTTTGGCTTAGTTGTACAATCCAGGATATCATAGTTTATAATATGTGAAACAAATTGTGTTTTTTCAACAACCCATGTTTAAACACTGAACATTTAAAACAATAATGGCTTAAAAATTGAGATATAATCTGCAAATTTTGAAAACCCAAGTTCATTTTCCTTCAGTTACAAAGCCATAAGCCTTGTGATGATCACTCTATGTAAAAAATTCCATAGATAAAACTGGGAGAGAGGAAGAGAAAGGTGGAGTTATGTTTAAGCACTGCAGTGACATTGGGAAGAATTAGGGTCTTATTCATCCTCAAATAAGAAGCTCAGTGGACCAAGCATTATCTCATAGTCTAATCCAATATTTCTCAAGGCTGGTTAGGGAATTATGGGAGTGGAAGTCCATCCATCTTAAAGCCTAAACATTTAACCTATCTGAGGATAAAATTGAAAGAGGAAACAATATATTAACTTCAATGCCTGGAAGAAAGGCGGGATATAAACTTAATAGTCACCTATTTATCTTAGCATAAATTAATAAAAACAATGATAAGATTTGCAATTAAAGGTTCTGTTTCAGCGACATATGTTATAAAGTCAACATTTTTTAAAGAGACATCTGTAGGCCTGTTTCTTGTGAGAAAGCTGTAAGTGGTCAATGACTAAGTTAATTCAGTGGGGGTTTGTGTTTTTTTTTAGAAAACCCTCTGAATATTTTGCTGAGCGTTGTTGAATTGTATGAAGAAAGCTTCCCTCCTTAACTGTAGAAAATTGAAGATGGGAATGTTTACACATAACCGAGATCGCCTTAGCTGGAAGTGCGTTGCCAATCTCTGTATGCTACAAAAGTGAGCCCTATTTCACTAACATTGTTTTGCACGTGAAATATGAATTTGTCGAAAATGAAGCTCCTGAAAGGTAAGTGAAAGTCTTCCGCATAGCAATCTCAACAGCGCCAATAGTTCGCAATAGTTGGACCCAGACTAGAGAACTGCAAGATCAGCTTTCCCCACCAAGTACTTGTCACGTTTGTTGAACTTGAACATCTCATCATTCCCCGAAAGGAGATGCTTCGCTGGGGAGAAGGTAAAGTGAAAGCCAGCGTATTTCAGCGCTATCTGATTTTGGAGAGCAAGAAATCAGGTGACATGAGAGCAAAAGATTCAAAACGCGACCTCACTGCTCCTATTTGTGTTCGCTCATATTTTGCACCCCGGAATTTAACGAGGAACACCAGGTTGGGAAGGCGCCTGTCTCTTTAGAACGGCCGACAGGGAGATCGCGCGCGCGCTCAAGTTGTTGAGTCGGGCACGCGCTTCATTCGTCCCCGAGACCAACGATAATACGCGGGAGCGGCAGCCTCAAGCGCCCAGCCTACGGGGAGGCGAAGACAACTCACGGGGCGGGGCTTTGCGAGGCCAAAGGTGAACGGTGTCAACATGGCGTCCTCAATGGAGCTGAGTTGCTGGGGCGGTGACTGGGGATTGCCGTCGGTGCACGCCGAGTGCCTCGTTGTCATGGTAACGGGGGACTGGCCAGGTCACGCGAGCGAAAGCCTCTTGTGGGGAGGAGAAACGAAAACTGATGCTGGAAGGCGAAACGGGAGGGTTGTCCGGTGTTGGGTACTGCAAGAACCGGCCCAGCTGGCACGGTGGCCTTCCCTGGGGTAGAACTAGGAAACGGAACTTCAGCATTTCCAGGGCCGTTGTTGGGCTGGCTTCCCCAGAAAGTTGCAACGAGTCTGTATAAATGGGGCATCAGTTCTGGAGGGAAATAAAACTGGATTAAGTATTGCAGCCGTTAGTTTTCGGGGTCTATAGTTTAGTGCATTACAGGGACGGGCTATAATATCTCCCAGATTAAGTAATTAGGAATTGCCTTTAATGCCGGTCTTAATTTAATCCGACCGCTATGCTTGACAATGATGATGGATACTACAATTCAACACATTTGGAATGCATGGACTTGAAAGAAATGGTGTAATTTCATACCTGCAGCATATATTTACTGAGTTATTATATCTGTGCTTTCCATCTTCAGAAGGCAAACTTCCTCTGGCCTTATTTGTACAATATATTAATTTATTGTTTCTATTTTTATGTGCAATCATGGAATTTGCATTGTTTTTCTTCAGGGAATCAACATAGTTTTTTTTAGATGCTAATTTTAAAAAAATCCATTTTTTGGCAGATGTATCTGAAGTACACTGTATATATAATAAAAAGATTAATGATCAATCTGACTTTTGAGCAAATATGCATGGTGCTAAACTGAAAAAGATATCTGTCTGGTCTCTGAAAATATAACAGAATAACAGAGTTGAAGGGACCTTGGAGGTCTTCTAATCCAATTCCCTGCTCAAGCAGGAGACCCTATACCAGAAGTCCCCAACCTTTTGGGCACCAACAAACCAAAAGGTTTTTCCAAGGACTGGAGAGTGCATGGTTTTGTGTGCTGCCTGCATCCCACGGATGGGCTTTGCTTACTTGTGCAGACTGGTTGCTGGCATGCCACGGCCCAGTACCAGTCTACCGCCCAGAGGTTGGGGATCCCTGCCCTCTATCATTTCAGAAAAATGGCTGCCCAATCTCTTCTTAAAAGCTACCAGTGATGGAGTACCTACAACTTCTGAAGGCAAGCTGTTCCACTGGTTAATTGTTCTGTCAGAAAATTTCTCTTTAGTTCAAGGTTGGTTCTCTCCTTGATTAGTTTCCATGCATTACTTCTTGTCTTGCCTTCTGATGCTTTGGAAAATAGGATGACCCCATTTTCTCTGTGGCAGCCCTCAAATATGTCTCACATATATCTACTCAAATATGCCTCTGGCCACATCACAGAAGCTCCACAGGAATTACTGTTGACTAAAACCGCCTTTCCCAAAATTGTGCCCTTCAAATACTTGCACTACAACTCTTAATATGCTGTAAAACTCTGAACTTTCTGAATGAGATTAATAAGATTTGAAAAATTAATGTATTCAAGACATTGGATTGAGGAAAGTTGTGTTTCATTTGGAAGTCTGGACTTCTTTCAGGACTGATTCTGAGGCTTTAGGATAGTGAAATAATGATTTGAAAAAGTATGTCAGCATTTGTGATTCCTGTATTGTTTGTCTTGAGATAAACTAGCTTCATATGTGGAAAAATTAAACATGGACATTTTCCATTTCCAAATCTATTTACAATCAGGAAGTGAAATTCTATCTATCTGTCCGTCCATCCTTCCATCCATCCATCCATTATTATTTTTATAAATACCTCTAGGCAATGAACATACCTAATAGTCCTTCCTCCTTCTACTTTCCCCACAACAACAACCCTGTGAGGTGAGTTGGCTGACAGAGAATGAGTGACTGGACCAGTCACCTAGCCAGCTTTCATGCCTAAGGTGAGACTAGAACTCATAGTCTCCTGGTTTCTAGAGCAGTACCTTAATCACTAGATTCAACTGGATTCAACTTTGGGTGTGAAGTGGATTTGTTTTTCTAAATATTGGTAAATGTATTTAAAAAGCAACTCTTTAAATTTAGCTCTCTTCTAGTGGACAATTAATTTCCCACTAAAATTCATTGAATTAATTGATAATTTCCTATTGGTTATTTTAGCCTTGATGTTTACTATGCCAACAGCATAATGCAAGCATGAACTTTAAAGAAGTAGCTGCGGTTTTTCCAAGCTGAGTAGTCATTTTCACTTTCAAAAAATTTCTGAATAGGAAATTGAATTGTGTTTTTTAACTTTTATTACAGACTTATGCCAGGTTTTCAGGCGCACCATTGAAAATCAGTGTAATAGATAATGAATGGAAAGCACAAAGAGGTATTCCTTTAATATTTTAAAAGTTTTATGGTACATTTATGTCAGACCTGAGCATTTTATGTCCTAAGCATTACATCTGGCTCTTTGTCTGTGTCTGGTCCATGGCAGTGGTGGGTGGGGGAGGCAACAAGGGGTAAGTAGTGGTAGGAACTTGCAGGGGGGTGCCGGTCGCACCAGCCCTCCACAACTGTCCCAATTTCTCATGAGGCCCCCTTGGAAAATTAATTGCCCACTTCTGTTTCAAGTAGAGATTGTATATATACTTAGAACTCTCTAAATAAGAAATTGGTTTGACTTGGCTTATAGTCCAGTCTTGAAATACAAAACAAACAGTGGATAGACTCAAAATAAAGTTTGTTTTATACCTGCACTATGTTGCAAGATAAGTGCAGCAAAATATTGAACAAATTGCTTTGATGTGGTTCTGTTGTTTAAAACAGTGGTCCCCAACCTTTCTGGCACCAGGAATGGATTTTAGAAGAAAAATTGACTTTCACAGACCCGGGGTGGGTGGGTGGGTGATTTTGCGTGCAACATAGATCCCGCGGGTGCACAGATGGAGCTTCGCTCACTTGCCTGCTGCTGGCATGGCCCAGTTCCTAACAGCCATGGGGACCCCTGGTTTAAAACATAATTGTACTATGCAAGCTATGTGTGAATCATATAAAAGGAATTAGGTAGGATAATAGATTTGTCAACATTTAGAGCTATGATATATATCTAGTAACTGAATCAAGACCTATCACATCTGGTATGCTGATATAGTATCATAATTACAAAATGTAAGCATTATTACAAAGACATTACTTATCTAAAGATTAAATGACAAATAAGATAGATTACAATCTGATACAACTCATATTCTAGATACTGAACTAATTGGTATCTGATATAATAAAACTTTAGGATCTGTTGAGTTATCAATGCAGTTCTGTTTGTATGATCTTATCTGATTTAATCTTTTTTAGGGAATATACCATTATTATTATCAGATGATATTGCTATTTCTGAGCCAGCAAAAATATTAAACTTTTTGAGAAAACAGGTAGGTTTTATATTTAATATTACCTATTTCAGTATGTCTAAAGACTAAGGATGATATATTCTAGGCTTGTTTTATATTTGTTAGTACTGTATATAGTTTTGTCACAGGAATACTGGAGGAACTGGGGCCATTTAATTTAATTTTCTATATTAAATGGACAGTATCGATAGTAAACTATTTGTACTTTCTCTGACATAGTTATATCAGGTTTGGACTACTACAAACTGTAGCTATATTAGTGGTATAATAGAGAAGTGGAATTTTTGAAACTGAAGATATAGCACATCCATTAATTAGTGTTGATACCAGCTACATAGTACAGATCCTTTTGCTTTGGTGATTGTATGATATAGGATTGCAGTGTCACTATCTTTGTTCTTTGTATTGCTATCTGCTTAAGTTAAGAAGTAATCTTATTTTTTCTTTGAGTAAGGTGGTTATTCCTTTACCTCTTAAGGGGATCCTGCTTCACTTCCTTCTCAAGAAGCCATTGCTGGATCCCTTTGGGATGGTGGGATACTTTCATCCAGTATCTAACTTTCCTTTTTTGCAGAAGGTGATTGAGAAGGTAGTTGCATAACAGATTCAGAGGACATTGGAAGAAATAAATTGTCTGGTTCTCTTTCAGGCACCTTTCAAGCCTGAAATGGCATTGGTCATGTATTCCTATGTTCTCTGCTGAGAGTGGATGGGGTTGTACATCCATCCTTGTTTTACTTGAGCTCTCTGCAGCCTTCAGCACCATTGGCCATGGTATTCTTCCATCTTGGCTTAGAGGATTGGGGATGGGTTACACAGTGTTGTGCTGGTTTGCCTCCTTCTCCAGAGTCAATTCCAGTTGGTGGTGATTTGGGAGGAGAGATCCTGCCCTCAGCCTTTACCATGTGAGGTGCTGCAGAGTTTGGTGCTTTCTTCTCTCCTATTCAACATTTACATGAAGCCGTGTGAATGAATTTATTCCTCACCCTGATATATCATTGGTACACTGATGATACCCAATCATATATCTCAATCTGTAAGAAATTAAGTGACACTATAAGCCTCTTATCCCAGTGCCCAGTGAGGTACTAGATGGGGAACAACAGCTTCTGCTGAACCCTGGAAAAACTGAGTAGCTTTGGGTTTGGGGATTTACCAGTTCTAGGACTCTGCCATCTTTGGTGCTGGATGGGGTCACACTTCCCAGTTAGACCCATTGTGTAATTTGGAGGTCTTCTGAAAACATAACTCTTGCTCAAGTCGCAAGTGGCAGTTGCGGCTAGAAGGGCCTTTACACAGCTGCATGTTGTGCACCAGTTGCACCCATTCTTAGATTGGGAGGCTCTGCTCATGTCCTAATCACCTCCAGATTGGATTTCTGTAATGGGGCTGTTCTTGAAGAGTATTCAGAAGCTTCAGCTAGTGCAGAATGCAGTGGCATTGGCAGTTATCTCCTTCTACAACAGCACACCTCTGCTCCAGGAGTTGCATTGGGTTGCTTCTAGGTCCAATTCAAGGTATTTTTTGTTCCATATAGCATCAACCTTGTGAACTCTCAAGTTTCCTCTTTCTGTTATGTATTCAAAATGGACAGTGATTAATGTATGTATGTATGTATGTATATACGATGTGTATATATTATGTCTGTGTATGGTTAGATATATACTTTCTTTTGAGAGCAGGCAACAGGATTTTATTTTTAATGTGGGCCAGTTTTGTTTTTTTTAACTTGGCTCGAGGTGTTTCAGAAAATGTGTTCTTTTTCAAGGGCACTCCTGGAACGTACATGAACAAATTGACATAGTCAGTTCATGGATATTCTAGAAGTGTCTTTGAAAAAGAACACATTTTCTGAAATGCATCAGGGCAAATAAAAACCATGTTTTATTGGCACTTAGAATTCGTCTTCCTCTTTTTTTGTTTAACTCTTCTCTTAACAGAAACTGCTTACAAAAGAGTCGGAGGAGAGTGAGTTATCTTTGCTCAAATCACAGGTTTCTGCTTANAAAGAGAATTATATTTTGTTCTCCTGGGGAACAACTCTGAAACTGGATGTTGGCTATGCACATTCACTGTAGAGCTGAATTGTATCTCCTAAATCCATCATTTCATCAGAATGTTCTGATGTAATGCAATTTGAAATATTTTGAATGTTCTATCATAGAACAATAGAAACTAGAAATCAACTGTTTTCTTCCTTTTTTTTTGTTATAGACTCATGCAAATAATAGTTCATTCTGTTATATACTATAGTATATGCTATATACTATGCCAAGAGCATAACTTTATAAAAGATATACTTCAAAGGTTCCCATTAAGCAACACTTAAACATACCTTTTGCAGGCTATCTAGACAGCCCTAGAACTGGACCACTGAAGAGCTAAAAAGGATAGAATCTCTTCAGCATAGTTCATAAATAATGCAACAGCAAAAATATACTTTTCTGCTTGTGACGTTGAGGATTCCAAGACTCAGAAGGAACATTTTATATTTATTACTAGCTGTACCCGGCCACGCGTTGCTGTGGCTCAGTCTGGTTAAATGGAAAAGAAAGAAAAGAGAAAGTGCACGTTTCTAATATGTTTAATTTCACAATGCTTGTGGGTAGGTATATAAAAACACGCGCGTATTCGAATGCAACGTTGTGTCAAAATTTCAAAGCAATCGGTGAAGAACTTTCGGAGATTTAAGATTTTGAACAAATGAACAGTTACATTTTTATTTATGTAGATTGCTGAGAAAATGTATATCAAACCAGTGCCATTAAGAATTCTGGGCAATCTATAAGTAACACAATAAAAACACAATTAGCATCCCTTTTGAAAATAACCAGTTAATAAAAAATATGAAAGTTAAATAATTTGATAACAGGTAGATCTCAGCGTGTGACCACAATTGGGACTGGAATCTCTGTTGTGGAACAAAGTGGTCATTAACAATCAATCTGTTCATTAAGTGGATGGAGTGAAAGAATTGCCATGGAGCTAAATCCTCTTGGGAGGCAGTTCTTTGAGAGCAAAAGGCCTGCCAGTTGGAAGGTTTTAAGTTTACACCGGGCTGAAATCCTCCTGGCAAGCAGCCCTTTTGCTCTGGAGTGTTTCTGCAGTCCACCAAAAGATTTCAGCTCCCCTTTGTGTATGGAGGGGAAATTCTTTGTGANAGGCTGCTGGAGTAGAGCTGAAATCTTTAGGATTTCAGCATTGATCCTGTAGCCCGCTAAAGGATTTCTCCTCCCCTCTATGCAGAGAGGGGAAATCCTTTGTGGGGCTGCACGAACAGAGCTGCTCCTGAAATGCAGACATAACTGTGCAGGGCAGTATGGCATTTATGATGGCCAGAAGTGCTTCACAGACCATAAGACACATTTTCCAAGGCTATTGTAATTTTAAATGGTTGTTAAATAAGTTGAGGACTACCTGTAAAACAGCTGACAAAATGTAATTTAACCTGCTTCCTTAACTGTAGTTCAAAGCAAGCTTGTTTCAGCTCCAGAAATTTATTGGATTCGTTTCAATACTATGGAGCCCACTACCAGAGAGAACTAAATTGTTTATTGATAACAAATGTATCCATAATGAAACTTGCTGAAGAGGCCTCACAGATGTTTTAAGAAGTAAGAAGGATTGAATGAGAGTAGATGATTCCGTTAGTTGCTTGGATCTGACAGCCTGCCTTCAAATTCAACAGACAGACAGTGTAACATTGTTTCATGCATTTAATAGTCTGAAAAGAGAGCAGCATAGCAACATAATTTAGGATGCATATGCACAGTATACACTTTGGTGTTTTATAATCTGCCTGAAAGATAAAACACATAAAGACTCCATAGGAACAATAGCATTATGTTGCAGCCCATGCAGTTTTAACTTCCTCAAAGCAAAAAACAAAAACAAAACCCTAAACACAACAGTTATCAGCAGAGAACATTCATGGTTAACTGATTCTCCCTCACCCCACGTCAGGTTCCCAAGACTAAGAAAGACCCAGAGTGATTCTTCCAAGCAGATTTCTGTATTGTTCCACACCTATAGACAAAATCTTACCAAACTGAAGCAGACTACTACCTATACAAAGATACAGTATATTCTGGGAACTATTAGGGAGGGACCATCTTCATCCTCTCACACAAATTATCTGAACTCAATTGTCTCTTACTTCTCTGGAATACACTCCCTCCGTCCCAGATTATATCCCATCATAACTCACCTCTCTTCATTTAGCTCTATCCAGTGGTAATAGGGACGAAACCTTCTATTTTCCAATGCATTCTCTAGATCTTTTTAGCTTAAAGATTATTTTAATAACAAACACAAACCAGTTGTAGACATCAGAACATTCAAAAAGCTCCATTGATTCCTGTCTCAAAGCAAAAACTGAAAACAGAATTTTCCATGTTCAGAACATTTCAAACAGGCATTTCAAATATGTAGTCATGCTATCTATATTTTAAAATACTTAAATCAATTTCAAAGAAAAAGATAGAAATGCTATTTTTATTATTCCATGTGTTTAGTGAAATATAAAATGTGTAATTAACTTCAGTTGTTACATCTAGTTCCTTTTTAGAACGTTTCATATAGCTCTCTGCTGCCTTTTTTTTTTTTGGCAGAAATATAATGCTGATTACGAATTGTCTTCAAAGGAAGGAGCTGACACACTGGCCTACATTGCACTGCTTGAAGAAAAACTACATCCTGCTATGGTAAGAGCCAAATGGTCTCTCAAAGTGCATTTAACCACAGCATAGTTATTTCCACTCCATCCTCAAATTATGGCCTTCATCTTCTCCCTGGTCCACAGTTGTTACTGACAGACTTAAATTGTACATAGCTGTATGAATGTTAAAATGTCATTTTTCCATTTATTGTGACTTAGCAAGCTTGTTATGTTTCACTTTCCTGTATATTGGAGGTGAAGTCAGGTGATTAGCAGTGGGCCAATTGGATGTTCTACCTGATGTGGCCACATCGCTGCCTATTGGTTCCTAATAAGCCTCTTCTGTCACCGTTCTGTTATTCATTTCCTATTGAGCTTGAGAGACTTATTTTAATCAATTCATCACTTTTATATTGATATAAATATATCTATAAGGATGGGTGCTTATGGTCAGACTCAGTTTATGGTTTCATTGGAAGTACACCTGATGCTACACAAGGAACTTGCAGGTGAGTCAGAAGTTGGTGGATTTGCATTACGGCACTAAAAGGTTTAGTTGATATTTTTGTTAATACTTTTTCTACTGTACCTACTAATTTCCTCAAGGTTGTAGTAACATGACAGTGAAATGAAAGACCAGGAATCATTCTCAGGAAAAACAGCATGGGAATGAATTGACATTTTACAAATATATTATGCCAGAATGGTTTGTTGAAACAACAGCACACAAACTGACCTAAAGCCATCCAACAGAGCCCAGTGTTGTATTTGTTCCATTTCTGCTGCAGAAACGTGATTGGCAGATGTTTCTCCTGATTTTCTAACAGGAAAAATGAGGGCAGCAAAGCAATAGTACTTAGCTAATCTTTTATCCAGCATGCACTGCAGATACATAACACTGAATTCACTAATGATTTAGAAAAACCAGGATAATGTTAGGCAATGGGCAGTAAATTTCATGTTTATATAGGTTTGCACTAAGATGATCAGTAGATAATACTCTTAAAAATAGGCATATATGCCGAAGTTAATATTTTATCATTTTCTCATTGAAATTATGTGCCATCAAGTTAGAGTCAACTCTTCGCCATTACATAGATTTATTTTCTCTATGACAATCTGCCCCTAAATTGGTCCTTCAAGTGATGCATCAGTCTTACAGGTAGTAATCCCTTTCTTCTCTTTCCTTCATTTTTTCCCCTCAACATTAGCTCCTTCTCCAGAGTTAGGACTTCATATAATGTGTTTGAAGTAGCATAATTTGAGCCTGATCATTTATGTCTTGAGAGAGAACTCTGGGTTGATTTGTTCAGTGATCCATTTGTTTGTTTTCTTGGCAGTGCATGGTATTCTCGGGACACTTCTCCAATCCCAGAATTCAAAATTGTCAATACTGTTCCTATCTTGTTTCCATAAAGTGGCTCAGGGAATACTACTGCTAGCACTATTCCAATCTTTGTAGTATAAACACATCATGGCATCTTTTTTTAAAGGCCTTCTTAGCTGTTCTACCAAATGCTAATCTGTAGTGTACTTCTTGACTACTTGTTCTTTTACTATGGATGGTTGATCCTAAAAAGCAGAAGCTATCTATTACTTCAATATCTTCATTGTCAATTCTAAGCCTTGTTTTTATACCTGATGTCATTAATTTGGTTTTCTTTTTATTTAATTTTAATTTTCACTACATTCTTTGCAGATTCATTTCATTTTCAGCTATCAAGGATAATATCATTGTAATGCAGGTTACTGACGTTTCTTTCTCCAGTTTTAAAATCATATTCATCTCTTTCAACCCAGCTTCCCATAATGTATATCCAGCAAATAAGTCAAATAAATGAAAGGATATATCCTTGTCTCACTTTTTTGTCAATCTGGAGCCAATCTGTTTTGCCATGTTCTGTCCATACTGTCACTTCTTGACCCTGTATATAGGTTTTACATTAGAACAATGAGATACTCTGGAATCTCTGTTTTTCTAAGCACATTTCATAGTTGACATGATTAACACAATCAAATGCCTTTCTATAACCAATGGATCACATACTACAACTTCTTTTTGGTATTCTTTCTTAATTATCCATCATGCATCAGCAATAATGTTTCATGTTCCTTGGCCTTTTCTAAAGCCAACTTCAATATCGTGTTTCTTTTTCCATTTGGGTTCTAATCTATGTTCGATGATCTGAAGTATTATTTTACTAGCATGTGAAATTAAGGATATTGTATGAGGAGGTTATTAAGTTATACAATCAAATTCAATTTAAAACTAACAGAACATGAAAGCAAAACCTGCTGCTTGTAATTGCACACTGGATTGCCAAAGTTGGAAATATTAAGGAAAATGTTATACTGCATTATTTTACTAGCATGTGAAATTAAGGATATTGTATGATAGGTGTGTGCACATAGTTAAATTTCCTATTTTTGGTATTGGATTGACCGCTTTACAGAATATTCTTAAAGTGAATATAAAGATAAAACCAAAAACTTTTCTTTTGGGCTTAATGGAAAAAGACTTGGGAAAAAATTTGGAATTTTGATCTTATATATGTTGACGGCAGCAAGACTACGCACAAAAATGGAAGGACATTTCGATTCCCACCATGGATGAATGGCTACAAAAATTGATGGAGTTAGCAGAGATGGCTAAATTAACCGTTTTGAAAAAGTTTTGAAAAAGTGCAAAGAAGAGCAACTAAGATGATTAAAGGCCTAGAGACTAAAACATATGAAGAATGGTTGCAGAATTTGGGAATGGCCAGTCTAGAGAAAAGAAGGACTGGGGGGGGGACATGATAGCAGTATTCCAGTATTTGAGAGGCTACCACAAGGAGGAGGGGTCAATTTATTTTCCAAAGCACCAGAAGGCAAGACAAGAAACAATAATTGGAAACTGATCAAAGAGAGATGCAACCTGGAATTAAAGAGAAACTTCTTGACAGGGAGGACAATTAACCAGTGGAACAGCTTGCTTTCAGATGTTGTGGGTGCTTCATCATTAGAGGTTTTTAAGAAGAGACTGGACAGCTACTTGTCTGAAATGATATAGGGTGTCCTGCTTGAGCAGGGGGCTGGACTAGAAGATCTCCAAGGTCCCTTCCAGCTCAATTTTGATTCTGATTCTGATCAAAGAAAAGAATATAAATACTTTTGTTTCTACTTGGAAACTTCTTGGACTTTGTGCTTGAGGTGGAAAAAATGAAACTTTGATTTTGGGTTTTATTGATTAGATTGATTTGCTGTTATAGAAATGGCCAGTTTATACTGTTATTGAAAAGTAAAAAGTTGAGGTTCGATGTTAATGCCTTATTCTACCGCAAGAGAGGGAGTCTGAAGTCAACCCCTTTTTTTTCTTTCCCCCCTCTCTCCCACACTTCTCTCTTTACCTTCTCCTCCCCTTTGTTTCCCACTACTTGATTTTGTATTTTTGTATTTTACACTATAAGCTAGTAAAAAAATAATAATTTAAAAATGAAAAAAGAAAAGAAAATTTTAAAAAAGGAATGTAGATTGACCTCTTCAAATCTGTTGGCCATTATGTCATTTTCCAGATTTGCTGGCATAGCTTGGTTAGAACTTTTATTGATTTTTCTTTTGTTGTTTGCCCTATTTCTGTGAGTATTCCATCAGTTCCTATAGCCTTCTGACTTAATAATAACCAGGATGCTGATCTACTGTAATTTCATCTTCTAATACTAAGAATTGTGTAAATAGGGAATGTGTTTTAAGGCACCTTGGATGTTGGCATTTCTACTGTGTAATATTTTAGTATGCCCCTTTAATTTTTGATCTTCTAATCAGTTACTATATGTCCATTGGCATCCTTTAGCATACCACTTTGAGATTGAAACTCTCTTCAGAGATTTGTCAGAAGATTATCCTTTTAAAATGTCTGCTTCCATCTTCTGTGTCTTTATAGATGTTGTAATAGTGCTTCATGTCTCTTCTAAAAGCTCTCTTAAGTTCCTTGCTGAGGTTTTTACCTTTCTTGGCTTTGGCTTCTCTTCTTGGCAATTTTGATGTTTTTTTCCTGACAGTTTGCTTTCTTCTGTTTCTTCATCTTTGGCAGTCTCTTTTCACTTTCCTCTTTAACCAGTTCCTCTGGTTCTGTCTCAATGACCTCAGAACTTCAAAGTGATTCCTGATGTTCTCCGTGAAAATGGTAGATATATATTCATATTGTGGAAACTGTCTATCTTTCTTGTTCTTCTTTAGTCTAACTTAAAACTTGCACATGAGTATTATAGTTTCTAATCTCTTCCAAGCTAGCACCTGGCTTTCTGTTTGATACTATAAGTGAAGTCTTCTAACCTTTTTTAGCAATAGTAGAGTCAATTTGATTTCTGTCTACTCCATTTGGCACTTCCATGGATATAGGTATCATTTTGGTTGTTTGAAGATAGTGTTAGCTATAAAGAAAGCATAGATTGGCAGAAATTGATATTTTGATGTTCTCCTTAAACCATGCAGTATAACATTTTCCTTAATATTTCCAACTTTGGCAATCCAGTGTCCAATTAGAAGCAGCAGGTTTTGCTTTCATGTTGTTAGTTTTAAATTGAATTTGATTGTATAACTTAATAACCTCCTCATATTCCTATCACTGAAATTAATGGAACTTAATTTGGGACTAGTGTTCGTATGAATTTAGTATAAAACACTTAAGGAGGTATCTGTTTAAAATCAACATTTAAATTTATAATTGAAAATGAGCTTAATTTAACTAAACAGAAAGCTTAATCAGGTTTATAAGTTATACTTGTGTGGCCTACTTCTTAAAAACAATGGTTCAACCTAAGTCTGGAGTGTGTTACTTCGCACTGTGAATGGAGATTTGATTAAAATCTTTCAACAGAAAACTAGAAGATGAAAAGGGTGCTATGATTTATTTTATTAAAATATTTATATGTTTTCTGTAGATGGTTCATATAAAACATAGAACTGCAAATGCAGAAAAGCAAATGAAATTAATGAAGCAGCAGTAATATGCAATAGATTATTAGTTTTCAAAATAAGTGGATTTTATATTTATATTGTGAAATGGCACAAAGCAAACAAACTTACAAATGTTCTTTATATTTTTATTATATAGGCTTCTGCCTGTATTAGTTACACAAATGATATTTCAGGAAGAATATGCCCTTAGAGGAAGAAAAACGTTATTTCTAGTCATTTCGTTATAATAAATGTGCTGAATTTCCCTAGTCATAAATCTGGGCTATGTATATGTATAAACTCTTAGATTTTGAACTGAAAAGCGTCAGTAAAAAATCTGAGTTTAGTTTTTAAGAATTAAAAGAATATTGTGGTCTTTATAGAATGTATCCTCATTCTTGAATATTAACATTCTTTATCTTCATGATACAGCTGTATACTTTTTGGATTGAAGCTGATAATTACTATAATTTGACAAAACCATGGTTTGCTTCAAGGATTCCATTTCCATTGAGTTGGTACCTACCTAGAAAGATGTCCAGGGAAGCTCTTAATAGGATCTTGCTGACAAAGGGAGGGCCTCCACTCTATAGCATCACTGAAGTAGAAGTTCAGGTAAATTTTCTTAATCAGTTAAAATTGATGCAGATATACTAAAACAGCACGATATTGTTTACTAATCTACTTTATATGAGGGCAGATGTTTAATCTTCAGAATGAAGTGGTGTCTTGTTGTGTTTGATATTATTTACAGAATATTTATCTTTCTATCAGAACAGAATATATAGTTTTTTCTTATATTTATATATAGTATATATATATTTTGAGAAGGAGCCTAATTTTGTGAGAGAACACCTTTATTTTTTCCAGAATATTATAGAAAGATTCATTTGCCTTTTAAACCAAATTCTTCCTCTGTGCACTTTATTATTAACATTAAAAAAAAAGATTGATCTAACATGATGCTATACAAACTAAGAAACAATGTAACTTTGAAGACATTCCAGACAAGTACTTTGTTTATACTTATGTAAATTCCAAAGCATTATTTTGGAATCAAATCTAAAGCCCTGCACAAGCTTTTTTTTTTTCAAAACAGAAATTAAAACAAAAAGTGAAAACAATTGTTTACCATATAGGAACATTTTCCAGAGCATTTACATAACTTTCTTTGTAACCTTTGCAATCAGTATGAGAGATTTCTCAGCATAAAAGTAGTGCTCAAAAAGTGTCCATTGTTGTCCATTGTTGTCCATTGTTGTCCATTGTTTTATCTGTGTTGCTATAATTGCTATAATTCCTGCTGCTTTCTTGAAACCTATGAGCAGTATTTCCTCTGATATGTTCCATTTATTGGAAACTAATATGAATTAGAGTGTCCCTTTAAATAAGAGATGGCCTGAATTTAATTTATTTTTTTGGGGGGGTGTTTTTCTATTCTATACTTTAAAAAAAATTAACTCCTATAGCCCTTCAGCATGATACACAAAGCAATAGTGTTGCTATTATAATGAGTTATAATATATACAATATACACTGCTAATAGTAGAGATGGGCAGCCCATGAGTTATACTCAAACCCCAATATATCTGTGGGTCTCAGAGCAACATCTTGGATTTTTTTTTTAGTTTTTGTGTGGATGGAAAGTTTAAGAGGCAGTATGGACAATTTCTCCCCAGAAACATCCTGAAGAACTAGGTAGTTTAGTCAAAATTGGCACATTTATAAAATGGCACTCTAATTTTAGCACCAGTGCTTTGAAATACGCGAATACATTTGATAACTTGTTTGAAGATACATTCAAGATATACATTTTGCTGCATTTTGTATTAACTGAAGCATTACAAAATTCAGGGGTAGCTTGATAAATTAGGTTATTAAGGATGAACAAATTTTTGGTGGCAGAGGGTTGCACAACATTTTTGGGGAGCTCAAGGAACATTGTAGGTGGAACAGAAATACAACACCGAGCTAACTTTTTTCATTAGTTTTTGAAGGATTCTTAATTTTGTAAACTGTGATAAGGCTGTGATAGCACATTCACTCCAATTTTAGTATATTTCCTGTATTGAAATACAGGTTCCCTACTCTTGATTTGTAGGAATAATATGATAACAAAATGAATCAGCCACAGAGAAAAACAGCAATAACACATTTGTATACCACCCCATAGTACTTTACAGCACTCTCTGGGCGGTTTACGATGTCAGCATATTGCCCCCAACAATCTGGTTCCTCATTTTACCACCTTCGGAAGGATGGAAGGCTGAGTCAACTTGAGCAACATCAGGACTGAACTCTAGGCTATGGGCAGAGTTTGCTTGCAATATTGCATTCTAACCATTGTGCCATCAGGGCTTCTGTAAAATCCTGTAAAAACAGAGAAAATGGGCTAATATATAATGGAGTAAGTAGAACTGTGGTGTTTTGTATGCTTCCACAAACAAGAGTCACGTTCTCAGAACTGTTTTAAGATTAATAAAGATATTCCGTAACTGTTGCATGAGGAATCAAATTGCAGCATATATGAGATGGTGTTATGCAAATATTGCAAGTTATGCAGTTGTGTTAAATATTAAGACACAAGAGTATGCTAATAGCATTTACTTGATGACATCATCACGTACATGTTATTTTGGCAACGTTATGTTTGGCTGCAAATGGCTGTGTCTGTAATGGCACATTTTTCAACATTGTGATATAGGATAGTTAATGTCAAAGTTAATACTTTACTATCTATTATGAAGATACTATATTGATTTGAAATAAGTACTAGAAATGTTTTGTGCAAATGAACTTTTCTCCATCTTAGATCTACAGAGATGCAAAAGAATGTCTGAATCTTCTGTCAAATAGACTAGGCTCAGCTCCATTTTTCTTTGGAAATAAGTGAGTACAGAATATTTATGGTATTTGCAAGGTATTTTAATGCTACTACATTTTGTATTTTAAAATATTAGACTTTGTTTGACTTGCCAGCTTTTAATATCAACACTTGTTCAACTGTTGATCACCATAAACTAAATGATAACTAATTAAAAAGAATTTTAAAAAGAATTCAAGAACAGCTTCTTCCAGAGTCTATATAAAATGACATACATGTACCTTGAATATCAGTGGTATAATTTTCCACAATTTTGAGTCAAAAAAGCAAGAAAGCTACAGCGTAAATTCTAAAAGAGGCTTAACAATTATTTTTAAAAGCCAAGTTAATCACCAAGATCCATATACGTACCGTAGTTACTACACACCATGTTTACTGCATGTTTTTTTTTTTTATCACCAACAGGTTACTTATGGCTAATGTGGCCATTTCTTCCCTCTTTCAAGCAGGCAATTGCCTCATTGATTACCAATTTAAAACTAAATTAAATTTCTAGAACCCATTCCAGTTTGTGGATTTTTTAAAAATGTAAATATTATATATCAGAATATTCCTCTGCATAATAAAGCTGCTTCCCTGCTAGGGCACTATTTTATAGTGCTTTCGATGAAAGCTTTAAATTGCTAAAACTAGACAATGACTGTCCAGTTATTTCCAAGGGGACAGCTGCTTAGATCCTGCTCTACAAAAGGGCCTCACCTTCTATGTGTTTTCATTTTCAGTGCACTGCATGCTGAAGCAATGTTGATTTTTGTATAGCATTCATTTTGTATAGCATTTGTATAGCTGTTTTCTTTTATCATGGAAAATCATCTTTTTCATAATTACATTGATGTGGAGAAAAAAAAAACACATTCACACATCTGAATCAATTATATGGCCATGGAAGAGATTTATGTAACTTGTCTAAGTCATGTGGGTTCCAATTCAGGTTTTCTGGGGCAATATAAAGATTTATCCTGAAGACACTTTCATCTGTTTATATAAGAGTTAGACTTGAGTTTGATGCCTGTTGATGAAATGTAGATTACATTCCAAATATCAAAATCTGGCTTAAAGCTATTCATTTATCAATTCCTTTGTATGAGGACCATCTGACATTGACAGCTGATATTACTGATAACAGGCTTTACACTTCAGAAAAA
>NW_015392362.1:23362-24624 GCF_001527695.2 Protobothrops mucrosquamatus | reverse complement strand
AGAAGAAGAAGAAGAAGAAGAAGAGGAGGAGGAGGAGGAGGAGGAAGAGAGACAAGAGGAGAGGAGGAAGAGGAGAAGAAGAAGAGGAAGAATCAGGAAACGCAGATGTTGTACAGGTACTGTACCTGTACAACATCTGCGTTTCCTTGCGCTGAATTCATAACCTATACTAGATATGGCATTTGATTTTCTTTTTTTTTAAAAAAGCAGAGCCTTTATATTATTAAAAACAGGCTTAAGAGTAACCTAATGGGATATGTTTGTAGATAAATGTCTTCTAAAGCCCAGATAGGGGAATGTAGCTAATTCTGCCAATAGAATACAATAATAAACCCTCTGACGAAGCAGCGTGCCCGAGAAATAAATTCACTTTCCACCAAGCTGATGTATTTGTAGATTCCAACTCTATTGTGCTTGCAAATAGCGTTTTATTTCCGTGGTGGAAAGATGCAAGCGCTCATTTTCATAAAACATGACTAGGCATGTATTGAAGATTTAAAGTGCATTCATCTGCTATTTTTTTCCCCTCCTGTATACATATTCATCGGTTTAGTCTTCTCAGGTGCTGGGATTTTAATCTGCATTCAGACGGAGGTGCTTTAATCAGTGAGTTCATAAAAAAATCTAACTTTTCTTTCCCCCCCCTCGTAAAAATATAGTAAAGTATAACAGAGGGCCTCTAGAGCTTAAAAGCAGAGAAGAAAAGATATATAAAGGTAAACTGCATTTTGAAGGGGCAACAAATAAACGCCTGACGAGATGCTGCATCATTATATCAATATTCTATTAAAAATAAATCTCTTCCTCTGGTGCCCAAATGTCTCAGGCAACCTGTTCTTTTACTGCAGTTTTCAGAGATGACTGGTAATGAGTGAATATATATATATATATATATAAAAAAATAAAAATAAAAATAAACAAGCCCCGAGCATCTGTTTACTTCATATTCTTGGAAACTGTCTGGATTCTTTAGAACAATTTCCACAATGATACACAGGCGGTCCTTGACTTACAACGATGTGTTTAGTGATCGTTCAAAGTTACAACGGCACTGAAAAAACTGACTTAGGACCGTTTTTCACGCTTATGACCGTCGCAGCACTCCCACCCCGGTCACGTGATCAAAATTCAGAGGATTGGCGTCTCGTATTTATGACGGTCGCGGCGACCCAGGGTCACGTGATTCCCTTTTGCGACCTTCCAACCAGCCAAGTCGACGGGGGAAGCCAGGATTCACTTAACAATTTAAGAACTGCAGTGTT
>NW_015392362.1:8623-20848 GCF_001527695.2 Protobothrops mucrosquamatus | reverse complement strand
TCCTTTTCTCTTTCTTTCTTTCTTTCTTTCTTCCCTCCCTCCCCCTTTCCTTCCTTCCCTTCCCTTCCCCTTCCTTCCTTCCTTTTCTTTCCCTTCCCTTCCTTCCTTCCTTCCTTTCTTTCTTTCTTTCTTTCTTTCTTTCTTTCTTTCTTTCTTTCTTTCTTTCTTTCTTTCTTCCTTCCTTCCTTCCTTCCTTCCTTCCTTCCTTCCCTCCCTCCCCCTTTCCTTTCCTTTCCTTTCCTTTCCTTTCCTTTCCTTTCCTTTTCCTTTCCTTTCTTTTCCCTTCCTTCTTCCCTTCCTTCCTTCCTTCCCTTCCTTCCTTCCTTCCTTCCTTCCCTTCCTTCCTTCCTTCCTTCCTTCCTTGCCCCATTTCAACCAGTGACTCTGGGCGAGGGCCAATATTAAACACACTCCCTCTGTGCATTCGCCACACAGGGTGTTTATAACTTTTATTTTTCTCAGGCTGTTTGGGCAGGTATTTTAAGACACTATTTTTGATCCGTGGGCAAAACTACATTTTTTGATGGGAAAGAGGGGAGAAATTGGTGGTTCGGATCACTGGGTGCATTTGATAGATGGTGTACAGTTTTTCTTTTTTTCTTTTTTTTTGGGGTTTGTTTTCATCCTTATGAAATCGGCCTGGCTCTTACAGCCTTCCTCGATTCATAAATATTTTTATATTTAATCAAGAAAAATATACTATTGAGAGCAATCTGGCATGAAATATGCAGCCTTTTATCACGAAATAAGCAATGGCAGTCCCGTGAAAAAGCAAATATTCCCCATTGCCTTGATGGAGATTGTAAGCCGGGCTGCGTTCTCCTTATTTATTACCGCCCACGTTTTCTTTATAATAAACACGCTGCATATTTCACACAATATAACCGTTCCTGTTGTGCTTATGACATGGCTTCCATTTATTAATTTGCTTGGGAGGTGGCATCGTAGGATTTTAAAAGGATTCAAAGCATTTAACTTAGCCTTAATTGTGGCCGGATTGAAAAGGTAAAAAAAGGCTTTTTTTGGTGAAGAGATGACAAGGAGAAATAAGAGTTCAAGAGGAAAGAGACATTATTAGGAGATGCCCTTATCGATTTCTCTTCACTTCCTATTTCTCGGTTCCTGATTGTCCCTCCTGAAAATTTGCTTCACCTTCTGTTTCAAATACAAAATATTAGCTTCCCTTTGGAAAGGTAGAAATGGCCCGGGTGCAGCGAAACATGAAGCAATGAAGAGGCATGCATGAAAGGAGTTCAGCCCTTCTGAATAACAGGAAGATCACGTGAAGTGTTAATGCCACTTTACAACGCCTTGGTAAGGCCACACCTGGAATACTGCATGCAGTTTTGGTCGCCACAATGTAAAAAAGATGTTGAGACTCTGGAAAGAGGGCAGAGAAGAGCAACAAAGATGATTAGGAGGCTGGAGGCTGAAACATATAAAGAACGGTGGCTGGAATTGGGGATGTCTAGTGTAATGAAGAGAAGGACGAGGGTTGACATGATAGCAGGGTTCCAGTATTTAAGGGGCTGCCACAAAGAAAACGAGGGTGGGTGTGTATTAAACTATTTTCCAAAGCACCAAAAGACAAGACGAGAAGCAACGGATGGAAACTAATCAAGGAGAGGACCAAGCTAGAACTAAGGAAGAATTTCCTAACAGTGAGAACAATCAACCAGTGGAACGACTTGCCTCCAGAAGTTGTGGATGTTCACTAAAATGGCCGCAACAAAATGGTTGAGAAATTGAGTGTGACTTACTGTATTTAACAACTGCCTTGCTTAGCAATGGAAATGTTGGTCCCAGTTGTGATGCTACGTTGAGGCCTACAGTACCTATATTTGAACGGAGTCAGGCCCTCTTTGAATCTCAGATAATTCGAACGGAAGCAGAGTTGATTTCGTGCCGGTTTAACTGTCTATCCTTCATCCTGAATTTTCAAAAAAAAAAAACAGTTTCAGAACAGCTCAGATCTGGATCCAGTCCACTTGGATGGAACCAGGCTGCAATTCAGACGTCTCTCACATTGCTTGGAATCGGCCCAGTTCAGTTAAGAATTTGGAATTGGACCAAATCTAAGAAGCAGGCTGGAATGCTAAACTTGGATCCCGTGAATGCATCCTTGGGAGATGATATCTAGCGGAATCTAATCTTTGTTTACACAATTCGGTGCATTCCATTTTCTGGCTTTTAACGTATTTATGGCTTGAACGTCCTCTTCCCTCTTTACTTCGGATCCTCTTTTTTGCCCAGTGGGAAGCAAAACTTTAAAGCGTTTTCATTTGTTCTGCTTACGGATGCGACAGTGCTGTGCCTCTGCAGGTATACAGATAAGTCATTTAATATATGTGGGTATTTATTTATTTATTTTTGTCATATTTATGTAGTGTATATCGGAGGAGATGACCCTTCAAGAGCTGTAAGCAAGGAAATTTCATTTCATTGTATGCCAATTAGTGTACATTCAAAGTGACAATAAAGTGACCTATTCTATTCTATTCTATTCTATTCTATTCTATTCTATTCTATTCAATCAATCAATTTATTCTATTCTACTCTACTCTACTCTACTCTACTCTACTCTACTCTACTCTACTCTACTCTATTCTATCAATCAATTTATTCTATTCTTCTCTACTTTACTCTATTCTTCAATCAATCAATTTATTCTATTCTATTCTACTCTACTCTACTCTATTATCAATCAATTTATTCTCTTTTCTTCTACTCTACTCTACTCTACTCTACTCTACTCTACTCTACTCTACTCTACTCTACTCTATTCTTCAATCAATCAATTTATTCTATTTTACTCTATTCTATTCTATCAATCAATTTATTCTATTCTATTCTACTCTACTCTACTCTATTCTTCAATCAATCAATTCTATTTACTCTATTCTATTCTATCAATCAATTTGTTCTATTCTATTCTATTCTATTCTATTCTATTCTGTTCTATTCTATTCTATTCTATTCTATTCTATTCTATTCTATTCTATTTACATTCACAAGCATGATCCAACAGCACCTGTAGTTTTGTCACTTCCATCACAATAGTGGAGAAACATATTTTGTATATAGCAGGGGTCTACAAACTTACCAACTTTAAGACCTATGGACTTCAGCTCCCAGAATTCCTCAACCAGCCATGATGGCTGAGGAATTCTGGGAGTTGAAGTCCACAAGTCTTAAAAGGGCCAAGTTTGAAGACCCCTGGTGTATAGGGCAGAGGGTTAGAGGTCCATAAGACTTTTGTCTTCTCCTGCCTGGTTTATGAAAAGTGTCTATGTTGAACCTCAGCGGCCATCCCAATTTTAAACTGACATTTAGTGACATCTACCTGACAATTTCAAGTTCATTCTTTGGTTTTTTCCCCACTCGTTTAGTGACTGTTTGAAATTGTAACGGCACTAAAAATAGGGACTTACGACCGTTAATCACACTTACGACTGCATCCCCCACAGATGTGATCAAAATTCAGACGCTTGGCAACTGATTCATATTTATGACGGCTACAGTGTCCTGGGATCACGTGATTCCCCCCTTTTGCAACCTTCCGACAAGCCAACGGGGGAAGCGAGATTGTTGTCGTTCCCACTGTTATAACACACTTTCCCGATAAAAGTCCTAATCGCTATTATTCTGCCATCTCGTTCTATAAACTCTTTCTGCCCAAAATTTCAAGCGCAGCTCCTCTTCGGAGTCCCGTAGGTAATAAAGGCCGCTCAAAGTCTTTTTTTTCCACATCAAAAAAAGCAAAAAAGCAAAAAAGCAGCTGCTTTCTCGTTTCTCTGATTTATATTGTCAGTAGCATTCAAAATATATTTAATATCGCCTCCCCTCCAGCAACTCTTTTGAGATAAATCCGCTCGGATCGAGATGTATTAGATCAGCGGAAAGGTCAATTCTGAATCTGGTTAGGTGAAAGGGGGAGGCAGAAGCTTTGGACTGACCCAGCTGCGGGGGAAAAAAAAGGTGAGAAATAACTTTTTCTACCAAGCCTCGAACTTAAATCAGGTTTGATAAGAGCCACCATGTTTATTACGAGCACGTCTGTTGGGATAGTCTTCGTGGCTCAGTTGCTGAGCAACTCTTTTATTATTATTGTTAATTTTTGGGGTGTGAAAGTTGGGCCATGAGAAAGGCTGAGCGCCAAAGAATGGAGGCCTTTGAACTCTGGTGCTGGAGAAGACTCCTGCGAGTCCCCTGGACTGCAAGGCGATCCAACCGGTCAGTCCTGGAGGAGATCAACCCCGACTGCTCTTTAGAAGGCCAGATCCTGAAGTGGAAACTCCAGTACTTTGGCCACCTAATGAGAAGGAAGGACTCCCTGGAGAAGAGCCTGATGCTGGGAAAGATGGAGGGCAAGAGAAGAAGGGGACGACAGAGAAGGAGGTGGCTGGATGGAGTCCCTGAAGCAGGAGGCCTGAGCTTCAATGGACTCCAGAAGATGGCAGAGGACAGGAAGGCCTGGAGGAACGTGGTCCATGGGGTCGCGATGGGTCAGACATGACTTCGCAATTAACAACAACAATTTTTTTTGGGGGGGGGGGTATGAGAAAAGAAGGAAAAGAACCCAAAACTTTTCATTCTGGGAAGGTTGGCCTCTCGTGGAAATCTACAAGCCTAGATTCCTGAATCTTCCCCATTGAAGCCAATGATGCCCAACAACAGTCTCTTGTTAAAAGGTTTCATCCCTGGAGGGTTTTTAAGAAGAGACTGGACATGGAATGGTCCAGGGTCCCCTGCTTGAGCAGGGGGCTGGACTAGAAGACCTCTGAGGTCCCCTTCCAGCTCTGTTCTCATTGCATAGCTTGCCTCCAGAAGTGGTGGGTGCTCCATCACTGAAGGTTTTTAAGAAGAGAGTGGACAGCCACCTGTCAGGAATGGTCTAGGGTCTCCTGCTTGAGTAGGGGGCTGGACTAGATGACCTCCAAGGTCTCTTCCAGCTCTGTTCTGATTCTGAATGGCAAATAGCACATGAGCAAAGGAGTTTTCCCTCTGTAGTTCTAGGGATACGGGTAAATTGTAATGGCACTGAAAAAAGGGATATAGGACCGTTATTCACACTTAGAAACATTGCCGTGTCCCCAGGGTGTGTGTGTGTGTGTGTGTGTGTGTGTGTGTGTGTGTGTGTCATGCGATCCCCTTTGGCCACCTTCTGACAAGCCAAGTCCATGGGGGAAGCCAGAATTCACTGAACGACCGTGTGACTCCTTTAACAATGGTGGTTCGTCCCTGTTTCCAGCATCCGAGTTTGTGCAGGAGAATTCTCAGCGGCTTCCGCTCAATTCCATTGATTAAATATAAGCGTTAAGCTTCCTCTTTTGCAACTGTTGTGTTACTTGCATGGAAGATGGCCGTTCTTAATTGGAATGCCTTCCCCATCTTGGGAAGGAAATATTATTTTGTTGTTTAGCCTCTCTGATTCTTTTCTTCCCTCCCCCCCTTCTCTCCGATTGCCTTGTAATCCTTGGTGCTGAATTGTACCGAACAGTGATTTACAGTTTATAAATGTCTCTCTTAATTCCACATTATTTAGAAATCGATACTTAATTTGAATTGATTATGTTTCGAGGCCTTTAGATCTTTTATTCAGAAAAGGGCTGACTCTGTTCCTGGCAGCTGAACAGCCAAGTCTCTCTTCTTAATGACCTACAAAAAGAATAAGAAGAAAGAAAGAAAGAAAGAAAGAAAGAAAGAAAGAAAGAAAGAGGAAGGAAGGAAGGAAGGAAGGAAGGAGGGAGGGAGGGAGGAAGGAAGGAAGGAAGGAAGGAGGGAGGAAGGAGAGAGGGAGATGGGAGGAAGGAAGGAAGGAAGGAAGAAAGAAAGAAGATGGGAGGAAGGAGATGGGAGGAAGGAAAGAAAGAAAGAAAGAAAGAAAGGAGGGAGGGAGGAGATGGGAGGAAGGAAGGAAAGAAAGAAAGAAGGAGAGAGGAAGGAAGGAGAGGGAGATGGGAGGAAGGAAAGAAAGAAAGAAAGAAAGAAAGAAAAAGAGGGAGGGAGGAAGGAAGGAAGGAGGAAGGAAGGAAGAAATGAAGGAGAGGAAGGAGAGAGGGAAATGGGAGGAAGGAAGAAAGAAGGAAGGAGAGAGGAAGGAGGAGAGAGATGGGAGGAAAGATGAAAGAAAGAAGGAGGAAGGAGATGGGAGGAAGGAAAGAAAGAAAGAAAGAAGGAGGGAGGGAGGGAGAAGATGGGAGGAAGGAAGGAAAGAAAGAAAGAAAGAAAGAAAAAGAAAGAAAGAAAGAAGAGAGGAAGGAAGAAAGGAGAGGGAGATGGGAGGAAGGAAGGAAAGAAAGAAAGAAAGAGGAAGGAAGGAAGGAGGGAGGGAGGGAGGAAGGAAGGAAGGAAGGAAGGAAGGAGGGAGGGAGGAGAGAGGGAGAGGGGAGGAAGGAAGGAAGGAAGGAAGAAAGAAAGAAAGAAGATGGGAGGAGGGAGATGGGAGGAAGGAAGGAAAGAAAGAAAAAGGGAGGGAGGAGATGGGAGGAAGGAAGGAAAGAAAGAAAGAAGGAGAGAGGAAGGAGAGAAGGAAATGGGAGGAAGGAAGAAAGAAGGAGAGAGGAAGGAGGAGAGAGAGATGGGAGGAAAGATGAAAGAAAGAAGGAGGAAGGAGATGGGAGGAAGGAAGGAAAGAAAGAAAGAAAGAAAGAAGGAGGGACAGAGGAGATGGGAGGAAGGAAGGAAAGAAAGAAAGAAAGAAAAAAGAAAGAAAGAAAGGAGAGAGGAAGGAAGGAAGGAGAGGGAGAGGGGAGGAAGGAAGGAAAGAAAGAAAGAAAGAAGGAGGGAGGAAGGAGATGGGAGGAAGAAAGAAAGAAAGAAAGAAAGAAAGAGGAAGGAGAGAGGGATATGGGAGGAAGGAAGGAAGGAAGGAGAGAGGAAGATGGGATGGAGGGATAGATAGAATGATAGAAACGCATAGTCTCTGCCTCATTATAAGATATGAGTAGTTCTCCTAATGACTCTCAGAGTTTACTCTCTTTTCACTTATGCAGATTTAAGACCTATCCGTGAGACAAAAGAAGAGGGCGTGGCTTATGTTTCTCCTCCCCAAATCAAAACAGCATCGCTTCCTAAATGTTAGATTTTTTACCACAGAAAGGAAACAAAATAATGGCCCGTACAGAGCAGTGGGCACCTTTAAGGCACACGAGGCCCCATTCTAAAGCCTCCTTGCCTCAGTTTCCCCACACACTGGCCGGGGTGCCCCTTNATTTGAATAGAATAGAAGCTGGAAGGGACCTCGGAGGTCTTCTAGTCCAGCCCCCCGCTTAAGCAGGAGAACCTACACCATCTCAGACAAGTGACTGTCCAGTCTCTTCTTAAAAACCTCCAGTGATGGAGCGCCCATGATTTCTGAAGGCAACTTCTGTTCCACTGGTTGATTGTCCTCACTGTTAGAAATTTCTCCTTAATTCCAGGTTGCTTCTCTCCTTGATTAGTTTCCATCCATTGCTTCTTATCTTGCTTTCTGGTGCTTTGAAATATAATGTTGCAGGAGTACTATGGCTTTACGATTCTGATCTTTGTAGGTATAAAGACATTTTGGCATCTCAAATATCTTTTCCAAGGTCTTCCTGGCTGTTCCACCAATGACTCATTTGCAGCGTATTTCTTGACTGCTCGTTGGTTGATCCTAAAAGGCAGAAGCTCTCCAGCCTTTGATATCTTCATTTTCAATATAAATAACAATTAATAACAAGAATGTTATTAACACTGTTAGGTAATATTGCTTGCCTTCATACTCAACCATTTCACAATGGAGTATTGGATGGATGTATAAATAGTTATCATATCCTCTCCTCACAACAGATATCTGATGTGAATTTTAAGGAAACTGGATTCCTTATTTTTAAGGAAACTGGATTTCTTATTTTTCAGATGTTTCAGCACCGACTGGGGGAAAAAAAACCCCGCAATGATTCTGGAAGTGCTTATTTAGAGAAGAAATAGGCTTACATAATTAAATATGATTTTAATTATACGTGCAAATGTTTATGCTTCTTTTCAAATGTAGATTACCCGAGGAAGGAATGGATTTATGGATGAATTGATAGGTAAATATATTGCAAAGACAGACAGGCTGGGAATAGATTTATCAGGAATGTTAATCCAGACCTCGTTGTTCAAATTCAACACACCATTTTCTACGCCAACCTGACTCAAGTATTGATCAGTAAATATGGTGAAGTATAGAATCAATTCGGCTGAATTAACTTTTTCCTGCCATGTGATATTTTGGAATGCCAACCAGTGAGAAGAATATGCATCCCTTACAAAATGAAGAATTTCATATAGGTTCTAATACAGATTGGCAGAGCAACAGAAAATGTGCAACAAGTAAGGAGAATGCAGAATACTTTTTTAAAAAACGTTTTTAAAATTATGCCTGGCTACGGTTTAATTTTTAGAACATAGAATAAGAGGGTGGGAAGGGACCTTGGAGGTCTTCTAGTCCAACCCCCTGCTCAAGCAGGAGATCCTGTATCGTTCTGGACTCTTATTGTTTATTTTTAACATTTGGTGAGCCTGGCTTTTTGAGACTTGTCTGAATTTGGCCGTTGCATAATTCCTAGGGATGTTCTTAGTAGTGGAATGATAAAGATGAATAGAATAGAATAGAATAGAATAGAAATATAGAATAGAATAGAAATATAGAATAAAATAGAATAGAATAGAATAGAAATATAGAATAAAATAGAATAGAATAGAATAGAAAATAGAATAGAAATATAGAATAGAATAGAATAGAATAGAATGCAGAATAGAATAGAAATATAGAACAATAGAATAGAAATATAGAATAGAATAGAAGTATAGAATAGAAATATAGAATAGAATAGAAATATAGAATAGAAAGAATAGAATAGAAATATAGAATAGAATAGAATGCAGAATAGAATAGAAATATAGAATAGAAATATAGAATAGAATAGAAAATAGAATAGAAACATAGAATAGAATAGAATGCAGAATAGAATAGAAATATAGAATAGAAATATAGAATAGAATAGAAATATAGAATAGAAATATAGAATAGAAATATAGAATAGAATAGAAATATAGAATAGAATAGAATAGAATAGAAATATAGAATAGAAAGAATAGAATAGAAATATAGAATAGAATAGAATGTAGAATAGAATAGAAATATAGAATAGAAATATAGAATAGAATAGAAAATAGAATAGAAACATAGAATAGAATAGAATGCAGAATAGAATAGAAATATAGAATAGAAATATAGAATAGAATAGAATAGAATAGAATAGAATAGAATAGAATAGAATAATGGAATGGAATGGAATAGAAGCTGGAAGGGACCTTGGAGGTCTTCTAGTCCAGCCCCCTGCTCAAGCAGGAGGACCTATGTAAAGATTCCTGGGAGATTGCGCAAATCTCAGCTCTACGTCCCCAGTTGTTCCTTTTCACACAACTTGCAATTCTTTACAACTCTTATGGTTGAAACCCTGCCTCTTCCACTGAGGAATACAGCGAGTATTCTAAGAAGAAACATTCTTGATATACGTTTGAATTTCAAGCAGAGCGCTAGCCAGGTATTAACTAAGAGAAAAGAAATTAGACATTCAACATAAAGGCAGCCATCTGCTGAAGTCAATTATGTGCATTTCCTTCCTCGTATTAGATTGATAATTAATCCAATCGGAGAATTACAAAGCATCCACGGGACACCCACGTTCTTCGTTTCTTTGGATTAAATTAAAATAATGCTCCCTCTTTCTTTTCAGGGGCATTGAGTCCAACCTCTTATTATTCAATCGGAACGGAGCTGGAAGGGACCTCGGAGGTCTTCTAGTCCAACCCCCTGCTCAAGCAGGAGAACCTACACAATTTGAGACAAGTGGCTGTCCAGTCTCTTCTTGAAAGCCTCCAGTGATGGAGCATTCACAACTTATGGAGGCGAAGTTGTTCCACAGGTTAATTGTCCTCACTCTTAGGAAGTTTCTCCTTAGTTCCAGGTTGCTTCTCTCCTTAGGCTTAGGGTTAGGTCACCATGAACAAAATGGACATTGCCCAAAACCTCAGAGTTCTTGAGTATGGTTAGGAGGGCACTGACTTTTGTAGCCTGCCCTATCTATGTTTCCTGGTAAAATACATGGGAAATTCCCACTGGAGGAATAGTCCACTTATTCTACTCTACTCTACTCTACTCTACTCTACTCTACTCTACTCTACTCTACTCTACTCTACTCTACTCTACTCTACTCTACTCTACTCTTCATTCCTCTCTTCTCTTCTCTTCTCTTCTCTTCTCTTCTCTTCTCTTCTCTTCCCTTCCCTTCCCTTCCCTTCCCTTCCCTTCCCTTCCCTTCCATTCCATTCCATTCCATTCCATTCCATTCTATTCTATTCTATTCTATTCTATTCTATTCTCTCTTCTTATTCTATTCTATTTTATTCTCTCTTCTTATTCTATTCTATTCTATTCTATTTTCTATTCTATTCTATTGTCTCTTCTTATTCTATTCTATTCTATTCTATTCTATTCTATTCTAATCTATTCTATTCTATTCTATTCTATTCCACACACTTTAATACAAGAGCACAAAGGAAGATACATATGGTTCTCCTTTCATCTAGCCTTAAGCATAGCTTAAGCATGCTTGAAAGCACGGCTTACTCGTGTTTATTGTCCTAAGTGTAAAGGAACATGACTTGATCGTTTCTCCTGTGGGACTGTAACTTGAACGGAGATCTTTAGGTTTGAAAATTGTCACAAAGAATATAGACACACTCCTCACAAAGGAAAAAAAAAAGCTGTACTCTAAATTAGATCCTCTAACGAGATATTCCTTACACTGGCAGGCAACAGCTTGCTGAGTTTTTAGACAGATATATATATATATTATCTTTCCTAGAGATAAAATCTGATAAAATCTGTCTTTCCTAGAAGTTACAGGAATTGAATCTATCTGCTGCGAAGAACGGGCTGTGCTACTAAACCACATAGGTTTCTTTGACCCCAAAATATTGTTTCTTAAGACCGCAGGCTTGTTTGCGATAAGAGGGACTGACCCTGTTTCTATTTATAATAGTTGATTTTTTAAAAAGCATTTTCAGAAGAAAATAATAATAATATGCAAGACGATATTGACGGTACAATAGAAGGTAAAGGTTTTTCTGTCTAGACATCTCCATTTCTTGGTCAAGGGAGCCAGCATTGTCCGAAGACAATTTCCACGGTCACGTAGCCAGCACGGCTATATTCCAAAAGCACACAGAACGCTGTTACTTTCCCACCAAGGTGGTACCTATTTATCTACTCGCACTTGCGTGCTTTCGAACTGCTAGGAGCTGGAGCGAGCAACAGGAGCTCACCCTGTATTCACCGCTCGGATCTCGAACCCAGTCTGTCAGCTTTTCAATTGCCCCTTAACTGTATAATATCACTTTGGAATTAATGATCAACGTTACAAAAAAGAGCAAGAAAAACATACGGAATAACACGTAGGGATTGTATGTTGCACTTTGCAAGTCAGAAGCTAAGAAATTCCTTTTAAAAAAAAAAAGTGCTTAGCTTGTTATCCTACATAGCTTATTTTCAATTGGGAACGTCAAATGTTGGTTAGGTTTTTTTTAGGGTGTGTCTTTTAGACATGTATCTATCTACCTTTTCATAAACCTTGGATCGAACTTTCAGCTGCTGATTTTAGTCTAAAATGTACACAGGATAAAGTCCAACAGAGATGGTATTAATTGCATCTTCTCCTTGGATGGGGTTTATTTTGTGTTCTTCTATATTTCGCCACACAAAAATGTGATGTATGTAGGATTTATGGGAATTAATGGGAGCTAGTTATCTGTAGGCACGACTGGATTTTTACTCCTTCAAAACAACAATAAACGCATCTCATTACTAGCACAAAATTTACCAAAGAATAAACGGTTCCTGTACTTCACTCTTAGCCACAAGGACGGTTGTTTAAATAATATCTCATTTCCTCAGCCCTTTATTATTTACCGATTTTAAAAAGCCATAATTACTTTTCTTCTGAATTCTCTTCCCCCCCCCCTGCAAACAACAATAACGCAATTAAATTATTGAATTCATTTATATTTAATTGTGCGCTTGGTTTTTAATGTGCTGGTGGATGGTATAGCTGGGGACTGCTGGTTTTCTCCCAACAACGTGAGCGAATCTAAAGTTATATGAGTAAAATATATTATACGGGCAAACGCGCCGTCTCATTAATGTTATTTATC
>NW_015392362.1:3934-8555 GCF_001527695.2 Protobothrops mucrosquamatus | reverse complement strand
CCCCCCCCCTGCAAACAACAATAACGCAATTAAATTATTGAATTCATTTATATTTAATTGTGCGCTTGGTTTTTAATGTGCTGGTGGATGGTATAGCTGGGGACTGCTGGTTTTCTCCCAACAACGTGAGCGAATCTAAAGTTATATGAGTAAAATATATTATACGGGCAAACGCGCCGTCTCATTAATGTTATTTATCGTAGGGTTTTAAGCTCATTAAAAGGTATCCTGAATTCAAAAACGCATTCCCGGGAATGTTCGTTCTCTCTGTTTTTTGTTTTTTTTAATTTTTTTTCTTGTAAAGAGAGAATTGGCTCTTATTGTATTGCTTTATCGTAGACAAAATGGCTCCGGTGCTTTTTTATTTATTTATTTTTTAAAAAATCTTTACGTTCAGGTGTGTGTGTGTGTGTGTGTGTGTGTGCGTATGCAGGTCTTGGCGTATTCGGGTCTTTTCCCGTGTAAGATTGAGAGTATCTTGGCGACGTTTCGACGAGGTCCCACTTGTCAACTTCAGGCTGGGGTCTTCGGCTTTGGCGAGCAAAGTGTGATCGGAGCTGCCGTCTCTCTATAAATATTGGTGGGGGTGTGTGGAGTGCTGGCTTAGTTGCTGTAGGTGGATTGGTTGGCTGTGTGGGAGCTATTGTTTGCGGATTGTTTCGCAACATCCTGAGTAGTTGAGGGGCTGGCTGTGTGCCCATTAGTCTTTTGTGTTATAACGACCTGGGTAATGGGTTGCGAAACAGCTGAACAATCCTCAAACAATAGCTCCCACACAGCCAACCAATCCACCTACAGCAACTAAGCCAGCACTCCACCCCCCCCCCAATATTTATAGAGAGACGGCAGCTCCTATCACACTTTGCTCGCACAAGCATGAAGCCGAAGACCCCAGCCTGAAGATGATGAGTGGGACCTCGTCGAAACGTCGCCAAGATACTCTCAATCTTACACGGGAAAAGACCCGAATACGCCAAGACCTGCATACCTGTACCCGTGAAAATCTATGAAAACATATATATATATATCGGGTAAGGGGAAAAAAAAGAGGCAATAATCTAACTAATATAACCCCATTATAACAAGTGGTCCAAAGGCATTCTTCTGTTTACTCTCCTCCTTTATCTCAAGCCACCATTAATTCTTCGCTCCTTTTACCACCAGAGGGAATAACCCTATTTTTCAGAGCACTTGTTTGCATCTTAAGCACCAATAATGTGCTTTTAGAGATCAAGGATGAGTGAAACCCGAGGTGCAGAAGTCACAAATAGCCCAATTTAAGGAGTCACGTTGCACTAATGACAGCCATAGATCCAGCCCTGCGTAAATTTCCTTCGGTAAGCCCGAGAAAGGACGCGCTCTTTGCAAAAGAAGGAGAAGAAAAAAAAGAGTTTTCCATTGTGCAAAGGGAATTTATTTCCCAGAAGCAAATATTCCCTGTCAAGTAGACATGGCAGCCATTAATTAATTTGTAATTCTTTGTGAATGAAAGCCTCTTTGACCTTTGATCCTTGGCAGACTCCATCCGAAGCCCCCGTTCTTCCTTTTGCGTCGCGCTTACCTTGGCGCCAGCAGAACTGACAAATTTGGTTGTTTTTTTTTTTTTTTTACTATTTCACCAGTCTCCTCTTCACCGCAGCCCTATCCAACACAGGTAGTCCTTGATTTACAACCTGCTCAAAGTTACAACGGCACTGGAAAAAGGACCGTTTTTTTTTTCCAAACGTATCGACCATTGCAGCACGATCAAAATTCAGATGTTTGGCAACTGGTTCGTTTTTACGACAGTTGCAGCATCCCGGGGACAGGGGTTCCCCTTTTTTGTGACCTTCTGACAAGCAAAGCTCCGTTGTGGTCGTAAGCCGAGGGCTATACCTATAAGGACATTTGTCATTTTGATGATTGGATAGGATAGGATTCCTATTAAGCGAACTCCATTACACAACTGGAAATCCGCGTGCCAAGGTTTGCGTTAGGAGGGTCGGAATGGCGCGTGCGTTCACAAATGGCTTGCTATCCAAACTTGTGGCGCGGGATCCAGTCTGGATTTTGGTC
Source organism: Protobothrops mucrosquamatus (assembly GCF_001527695.2). Lineage (NCBI taxonomy): Eukaryota > Metazoa > Chordata > Lepidosauria > Squamata > Viperidae > Protobothrops > Protobothrops mucrosquamatus. Next base: position 6,500 of record NW_015392362.1, on the reverse strand, counting down.
ACCAGAACGCATATTCTGGTGAAAGTGAAGCTCCAGCAGGGGTCCAAAAGCTCAGAAGACGAAGCTTCCAGTCCTGGTGACGGACCCAGGTTGGGATCCTGCAGCTGGATCCTGGGACTTGTATGTTCGCCTTCATTTGTGGCAGTTTGTGGTCTCTGTGGTTGCTGATGCAACTTTCTTGGGGGGGGGGGGAATGTGTAGGTTGATGAGAAGAGATGGAGGATGAGAGAGCTGATTCTATCTCTTGATAAGGTTTAGGAAACTCAAGCAGATATTCTGTCTATCCAACCATCTATAAACCATGTCTGTCTTGTCTTGTCTATCTGTCATTCTATCATTCTCTCTCTCATCTATCTATCTATCTATCTATCTATCTATCTATCTATCTATCTATCTATCTATCTATCTATCTATCTATCTGTCTTGTATCTATCTATCTATCTGTCTGTCTGTCTGTCTGTCCGTCCGTCCGTCCGTCCGTCCGCCCGCCCGCCCGCCCGCCCGCCCGCCCGCCCGCCCGCCCACCTACCTACCTACCTACCTATCTATNACTCTACTCTACTCTACTCTACTCTACTCCACTCCACTCCACTCCACTCCACTCCACTCCACTCTATTCTATTCTTCATTCCTCTCTTCTCTTCTCTTCTCTTCTCTTCTCTTCTCTTCTCTTCTCTTCTCTTCTCTTCTCTTCTCTTCTACTCTACTCTACTCTACTCTACTCTACTCTACTCTACTCTACTCTATCTACTCTACTCTACTCTACTCTACTCTATTCTTCATTCCTCTCTTTTCTTCTCTTTTCTTCTCTTTTCTTCTCTTTTCTTCTCTTTTCTTCTCTTCTCTTCTCTTCTCTTCTCTTCTCTTCTCTTCTCTTCTACTTCTTGTCTATTCCACACACTTTAATACAAGAGCACAAAGGAAGATACATATGGTTCTCCTTTCATCTAGCCTTAAGCATAGCTTAAGCATGCTTGAAAGCATGGCTTACTCGCGTTTATTGTCCTAAGTGTAAAGGAACATGACTGAGTTTCTCCTGTGGGACTGTAACTTGAATGGAGATTTTTAGGTTTGAAAATTGTCACAAAGAATATAGACACACTCCTCACAAAGGAAAAAAAAAAGCTGTACTCTAAATTAGATCCTCTAACGAGATATTCCTTACACTGGCAGGCAACAGCTTGCTGAGTTTTTAGACAGATATATATATATATATATATTATCTTTCCTAGAGATAAAATCTGATAAAATCTGTCTTTCCTAGAAGTTACAGGAATTGAATCTATCTGGCTGCGAAGAACGGGCTGTGCTACTAAACCACATAGGTTTCTTTGACCCCAAAATATTGTTTCTTAAGACCGCAGGCTTGTTTGCGATAAGAGGGACTGACCCTGTTTCTATTTATAACAGTTGATTTTTTAAAAAGCATTTTCAGAAGAAAAAATAATAATATGCAAGACAATATCAATAGAAGGTGAAGGTTTTTCTGTCTAGACATCTCCATTTCTTGGTCAAGGGAGCCAGCATTGTCCGAAGACAATTTCCACGGTCACGTAGCCAGCACGGCTATATTCCAAAAGCACACAGAACGCTGTTACTTTCCCACCAAGGTGGTACCTATTTATCTACTCGCACTTGCGTGCTTTCGAACTGCTAGGAGCTGGAGCGAGCAACAGGAGCTCACCCTGTATTCACCGCTCGGATCTCGAACCCAGTCTGTCAGCTTTTCAATTGCCCCTTAACTGTATAATATCACTTTGGAATTAATGATCAACGTTACAAAAAAGAGCAAGAAAAACATACGGAATAACACGTAGGGATTGTATGTTGCACTTTGCAAGTCAGAAGCTAAGAAATTCCTTTAAAAAAAAAAGTGCTTAGCTTGTTATCCTACATAGCTTATTTTCAATTGGGAACGTCAAATGTTGGTTAGGTTTTTTTTAGGGTGTGTCTTTTAGACATGTATCTATCTACCTGTTCATAAACCTTGGATCGAACTTTCAGCTGCTGATTTTAGTCTAAAATGTACACAGGATAAAGTCCAACAGAGATGGTATTAATTGCATCTTCTCCTTGGATGGGGTTTATTTTGTGTTCTTCTATATTTCGCCACACAAAAATGTGATGTATGTAGGATTTATGGGAATTAATGGGAGCTAGTTATCTGTAGGCACGACTGGATTTTTACTCCTTCAAAACAACAATAAACGCATCTCATTACTAGCACAAAATTTACCAAAGAATAAACGGTTCCTGTACTTCACTCTTAGCCACAAGGACGGTTGTTTAAATAATATCTCATTTCCTCAGCCCTTTATTATTTACCGATTTTAAAAAGCCATAATTACTTTTCTTCTGAATTCTCTTCCCCCCCCCTGCAAACAACAATAACGCAATTAAATTATTGAATTCATTTATATTTAATTGTGCGCTTGGTTTTTAATGTGCTGGTGGATGGTATAGCTGGGGACTGCTGGTTTTCTCCCAACAACGTGAGCGAATCTAAAGTTATATGAGTAAAATATATTATACGGGCAAACGCGCCGTCTCATTAATGTTATTTATC
>NW_015392362.1:0-1158 GCF_001527695.2 Protobothrops mucrosquamatus | reverse complement strand
TCTATCTATCTATCTATCTATCTATCTATCTATCTATCATCTATCTTATCTATCTATCTATCTATCTATCTCTAGGTCCGTCCGTCCGTCCATCCTTCCATCTGTCCATACATCCACCCATCCACCTACCTACCTTTCTGTCTCTGTCTAACTGTCTGTCTGTCTGTCCATCCATCCATCATCTGCTTGAAAGACAGAAAAAAAAACAAAGAGCAAAAAAGAAGAAGGAGCAAACCAAAATCAAAGCACTCAACTGCCACCCTGACCCCAGAACCAGGAGAACCCCCAGGCCTTTAGCACTTTGTAAGAAGTCCCACGGAGGGAAGAAATAAGGGACCCCCCCCCAGAGAGGCTATCCTTCCACACAGCAGGGGTCATCACCCAGGAGGAAGGCTTCCCAGGTTGTAAAAGGGGACACGAGGCAAAAAAATCCACGCTAAGCGCCCCTACTCGGAGGCTCTGGAGGTGTGGAAGCTGCCCCCCTCCCTTTCCCCCCCCCAGGAACTGCTTGCTCTGAATATTCTGAGCCTGAACCAACAGATTTACAAAGTTAATAATTGCTCAAGATAGGAGCTACAGCAGAGCGGTGTTTTTTTTTTTGCTCGTGATTTGTGAGAAATTCAGCTAAAGGTATTTGGAAGTTCATGGCTGGTTTTGCACTGATAATGTGAATAGAAATATTCATTAGCTTTTTAGCCCGGGCGGAGGAGGATAAAGCGAGCGAAAGCAAGCTGGTAAATGTCGCTGGAGAACAAGCAAAGCGCAGAGCAGCCCAAAGGAGGCCAGGTGTCTAGATGGCAAGGAGAATGCGAAGCTCGCAAGGGGGGAGGCCATAGTTTGGCATCGTCATGAAGAGAAGGAACGTGGAGTCCTTGGTGTCCTCCGAGCTTGGCTGTTTCGGTACCCAACTAGGTCTCCTACCTTGAGCAGGGGGTTGGACTAGAAGACCTCCAAGGTCCCTTCCGGTCCTATGAGTCTAGGTTCTACTGATGATGTTACTAGTCTAAGTCTAAGCGCTATTGCTAGTGCTATTGGTGGTGTCGATCACCTTGTGGCTTGCTATCCTTTCCAGACAACTTGAAATGTCTGCAAGAAAATAACCAAACTCAGAGAACAAGACTCTCCTCCTCCTCCTCCTCCTCCTCCTCCTCCTCCCCC
>NW_015392361.1:12895-18682 GCF_001527695.2 Protobothrops mucrosquamatus | reverse complement strand
CCTCCCTCCTTTTCTTTCTTTCTTTCTTTCTTTCTTTCTTTCTTTCTTTCTTTCTTTCTTTCTTTCTTTCTTTCTTTCTTTCTTTCCTTCCTTCCTTCCTTCCTTCCTCCCTCCCTCCCTTCCTCTTCCTTCCTTCCTTCCTTCCTTCCTTCCTTCCTTCCTTCCTTCCTTCCTTCCTTCCTTCCTTCCTTCCTTCCTTCCTTCTTTCTTTCTTTCTTTCTTTCTCTTATTTTCCTGCCCCCGCCTTGGTGCCCTGCCTCAGGCCTTAGCACTTCCAGCTGCAAGGAAGCTTCTTCACCGGCTCCCAGCTGCCTTCGCTGCCTCAGTAAAGGTCCATCGTATTTGGGAAGGGACGGGGTGAATCCCGGCCTCCTCCTGGCCGCTCTCCCTGCGCGCTATTGATTTCAAAGCCGTTTGGTGCTTCTCCCACTTAAAGGAAGAAGGAATTGATCTCTCCACCTTGGCCCTTTGGTCCTGCTGGAGATGAAGGTTAAGGTTTATGCCCGGGGTTGGTGACACGAGGCCGACCTTGTTGGACAGGAGGAGAGAAACGGTCGTAATTAAAACATCCAATCCAGCCCTTTGACAGGACCGCCGGGGCCAGGAGCAGGTCGCGGATAATCTCTCCAACCTATCAGGACTTTGGACATCCAAGGGCAGGGAAGGGGCTGATTGTTTTTCAAAAATGGGGCTCCCCCCCCCCCGTCCCTTCAAAGCCAACTCTTTTGTGCTTTCGGTCATTTAGGAAGGATCTGGAGCTTGGACAGCATTCAGGGACCTTTGTGTTATCATCCTGCCTCCTCTGGAAACCGCCAAAATGTTAGTCCCCAGGGGGACGTTACGGATAATTCTCCGGGTGTCTGCAATACTGCCCAGTTTAAGTGTTTTTTTTTTCTAGATTGGAATAATTTTTTTAAAAAAAATATATATATAATTAGATGGGAAGCTGGCCTATCGCAAAAGAAAATATCAACTTATCTCTTTTTTCTCTTTCTCATTCATCTATCATCTCTTTATCTCTATCGTCTATCCATCTCTTTCTTTCTCTCTTTCTCTCTCCTGTCATCTATCTATTTATTATCTCCCTCTCTTATCGCTCTCTTTCTCATCTCTCTTTCTCTCTCTCTCTCTCCATCCCCTCTCTCTTTCTTTTTCTCTTTATCACTTACTCTTTCTTTCATCTATCTGTCTATCTTCTCTCATCTAGCTGAGCTGTCTGGCTACTCTATCTATCTATCTATCTATCTATCTATCTATCTATCTATCTATCTATCTATCTATCTATCTATCTATCTATCTACCTACCTACCTACCTACCTACCTACCTACCTACCTACCTACCTACCTACCTACCTACCTACCTTTCTTTCTCTTTTTCTCATTCATCTCCATGTCTATCATCTCTCATCTAACTTTCTGTTTATCTATCTATCTATCTATCTATCTATCTATCTATCTATCTATCTATCTATCTATCTATCTATCTATCTATCTATCTATCTATCTATCTATCTATCTATCTATCTATCTATCTATCTATCTTCTCTCTCTCTCTCTCTCTCCATCCATCTCTTTTTCTCTTTTTCTCATTCATCTCTATGTCTATCATCTCTCATCTGTCTGGCTTCTCTCTCTCTCTCTCTCTCTCTCTCTCTCTCTCTCTCTCTCTCTCTCTCTCTCTCTCTCTCTCTCTCCATCCATCTATCTCTCTTTCTCTTTTTCTCATTCATCTCTATGTCTATCATCTCTCATCTAACTGTCTGGGTGGAGCTACCTGTTTTCCTTCTTCAATGCAATCACCTGGTTGGATTGGGAGAGCAGTCGTAGAGCAAAGGGGTGTGAATGACCACAACAATTGTCATAGGCAGCTCCATCACAGTCATAAACTATGTCTACACTTGCTGCTTATGAGTGGGTAGCCTGTAAACTGAGACTTCATGTGGACAAGCATACTGAGATATGAAAGTCAATTATCCAAACTAGAAAAGGTTTTTTTTTAAAAAAATCACAATAGTAATATCACTGAATTAGAAATAAATATACATCTTTGCATAATATTTGCATTAGATAAATATATAAAGAACTGTAACTCTTTTCTCTGTTGTAATGACATACTTTATATTGTTGGTTCTTTTCTGTTGTGTTTCTTCACTTATTTTTTAACCACATTTCCCCCCCTTTTTGACAATGTATTCTGTTCCTTTGTGTTTATTCTTTTTCTGTTATTATTTTAAAAGCAATAAAAAATATCCTTGCAAGTGTAGCAATCTCACCATTGAGTTTATGTTTCCTGTTAAGATTTCATCATTAGCCACGATGGGAAAGGATATGAAAACTGCAGTCTAGCTTGCTTTAACTTCAGTTGCAGATGATTCTTTAGGAAAAAAAAACCCCAAAAACGAATCCTACCATTTTTTTCTCCGTTCAATGCATTTCACGGTGGCTTAAGTGTTTTGAATTTCTGAGGTCAACAAAACCCTCTTTCCACAATGATTCAGTGGCCTTTTACAAGAAGTCTCTAATTTAACTAATCCGTAAATGAGCCTGTCTAATTGAAACAAATTGAATCAAAGTTCTCTGGGTAAAGTCAGACTTAAAAATAAATAAATATATCCAGGTCTTTGCAAAGAGCCTCTGAGATACAAATCAAGGAAATAATTCAGGAAATGAAGGCGTCGATTTCTACGATCCTTTTTCCTGGGTCAGTGTTTAAGGTAAGATAACCTTTATTGTCATTTTTTTTTTACTGTGGGCACAACGGCACACATCAAAAATGAAATTTAGTTGCCCGCTCTCAAAGTGAAACACATACATGACACACACCTAAACATACTATATGCAACATATGGATAGACTCATACCCCTACATGAGTTTTCCTAGATCTGACCTCGGGGTGCCTATAAGAAAAGTCACATATTGGCTGTGATGATTCAGTCAAAGCCATAATAATAATAATAATAATAATAATAATAATAATAATAATAATAATAACAATTGTCGATAAGAAAGACAAAAAAGTCTGGATAGTGGACGTGGCAGTGTCTGGAGACAGCAGAATAGACGAGAAAGAACTGGAGAAGATCACAAAATACAAAGTCCTACAAATAGAAATAGAAAGACTGTGGCAAAGGCAAGCAAGGGTGGCACCAATAGTCATAGGCGCCTTGGGTGCCATCCCAAAACAACTGGAGTACCACTTGAACACCATCATCGGTATTGACAGATTCGCCATTAGTCAATTGCAAAAGGCGGCCTTACTAGGAACTGCTTCCATCCTGCGACGAGATCTGTGATACCATCAAACATCCACATCTGCCTATCCCAGGTCCTTGGGAAGGACTCAATAGGTAGACAAAGATAGAAAGATAGAAAAATGCGGGTTAGACAGCATCACCACCGCCTTACTAGGAACCGCCTCCATCCTGCGACAAGATCTGTGATACCATCAAACATCCACATCTGCCTATCCCAGGTCCTTGGGAAGGACTCAATAGGTAGACAAAATGCCAAATCCAGTCTGAACATCTGACTGTGCAAATAATAATAATAATAATAATAATAATAATAATAATAATAATAATAATAATAATAATAATAATAATAATAATAATAATAATAATAATAATAATAATAGTAGAAATAGAAAGACTGTGGCAAAGGCAAGCAAGGGTGGTACCAATAGTCATAGGCGCCTTGGGTGCCATCCCAAAACAACTGGAGCACCACTTGGACACCATCATCGGCATTGACAAATTCGCCATTAGTCAATTGCAAAAGGCAGCCTTACTAGGAACTGCTTCCATCCTGCGACAATATCTGTAATACCATCAAACATCCACATCTGCCTATCCCAGGTCCTTGGGAAGGACTCGATAGGTAGACAAAAATGCCACATCCAGTCTGAACATTTGGCTGACTGTGCGATGATCCATAACAGCAACAACAATAACAACAACCCCCTAGTTTTTATAGTGGAACAACCTGCCTTGAGAAGCTGTGAATGCTCCAACACTGGAAGTTTTTAAGAAGAGACTGGACAGCCATTTGTCTGAAATGGTCTAGGGTTTCCTGCCTGAGCAGGGGGTTGGACTAGATGACCTCCAAGGTCCCTTCCAACTCTATTATTATTATTATTATTATTATTACTATTACTATTACTACTACTAGTACTACTACTACTATTATTATTGTAGTAGTAGTAGTAGTAGTAGTAGTATGTATACATACATACACACACACATATACACACACACATATACACACACACATCCATCCGCCATGGTCATTTTATTTATTTATTTGCGTTTTAATAATAAATACACCTTATTACTGTTGATAAATAAGTCAAGGAAGGCAGCAGTCATTCCCTAACACTCCTTCCTCCTCCTATTTCCCCCCATCACGACAACCCTGTGAGGTGATGTCAGAACCCCTATTCTAAGGGGACCCCTTTCTACCTTCAACTCAAACTCTACTCTCTCTATACGTCTGGGTTCTGCCATGCTCCTAGAATGGGGGGGGGAAGCACTGGATGCTATTGCTCTGATTTTCTCTATCGCTACACACTGCAACACTTTGCTGTTTCTGCACACTTCCTCTGTGAACTTTCTCTCCCCTTGATGTCAGCTAGAAAGGGGGGAGGGAGAAGAAAGAAATGTGCCTCCGGCAACTGGTTTATCTCCACGTTAGGAAGGGAAGGTGTGAAGAACCGACAAAACATCGCTGCAACTCTGAGACAGCCTGGCATTATCAGCTCTTTCCCACAACGGACTCAACACCTGGGGAATGGGCCCGTTCGAACTGACAAGATGAACTATTGGGGTGGGTTTTTGCTTGGGACACTTTTAACCCATTGACATGATAGCAGTCTTCCAGTATCTCAGGGGTTGCCCCAAAGAAGAGGGAGTCAAGCTATTCTCCAAAGCGCCTGAAGGCAGGACAAGAAGCAACGGATGGAAACTGATCAAGGAGAGAAGCAACCTGGAACTAAGGAGAAACTTCCCAACAGTGAGAACAATTAACCAGTGGAACAACCTGCCTCCAGAAGCAGTGAATGCTCCAACACTGGAAGTTTTTAAGAGGAGACTGGACAGCCATTTGTTTGAAGAGGTATAACGTTTCCTGCCTGAGCAGGGGGTTGGACTAGATGACCTCCAAGGTCCCTTCCAACTTTATTATTATTATTATTATTATTATTATTATTATTATTATTATTATTATTATTATTATTATTATTATTATTATTATTATTATTATTATTATTGACACCTAAAATCTGCATACCCCACCCAAACTCTAAGAGTCATTAGCCCCAGCACGAGGGAAGCAGGATATGACCTTTGGGACATAATAGGATTAACTCACAGATGCCAAAGGGACACAAGTCAAAATACATGACACAGGAAACAACCTCCAAACAAAAGGCTCCAGAGGGTATAAAAACCCACTCTCCACCTGTGTTCAGTCCTCTTTTTTTCCTCCTCTCTGCCAGAGCCATCTTCCTGTCTGGCTCTCCTCTCCAATAAACTACAACCTTCTTCCCAAAGCAGTTGCCACGTTTATTCCCAGCTTGGATGAACCACGATGGAGACTTTTCTTTCAACAGCAAGAATCGGCTTCCATGAGTTCTGCTTTCTTAGGATGAAGTTTTGAAGTGGGCCCTGACAGGCGGGCTGGCAAGAGAGAGAGAGAGAGAGAGAGAGAGAGAGAGAGAGAGAGAGAGAGAGAGAGAGAGAGAGAGAGAGAGAGAGAGAGAGAGAGAGAGAGAGAGAGAGAGATGTGGGGAG
>NW_015392361.1:8577-12309 GCF_001527695.2 Protobothrops mucrosquamatus | reverse complement strand
GATAGATAGATAGATAGATAGATAGATAGATAGAGATAGATAGATAGATAGATAGATAGATAGATAGATAGATAGATAGAAATAGATGGATGGATGGATAGATAGATAGATAGATAGATAGATAGATAGATAGATAGGGAGATGGATGGATGGATGGATGGATAGATAGATAGATAGAGATAGATAGATAGATAGATAGAGATGGATAGATGGATAGATAGATAGACAGATAGATAGATAGATAGATAGATAGATAGAGATAGATAGATAGATAGATAGATAGATAGATAGATGGATAGATAGATAGACAGACAGACAGACAGACAGACAGACAGATAGATAGATAGATAGATAGATAGATAGATAGATAGATAGATAGATAGATATAGTAGCCAGACAGCTCAGCTAGATGAGAGAAGATAGACAGATGAAGGAAAGAGAAAGTGATAAAGAGAAAGAGAAAGAGAAAGAGAGAGGGGATGGATGGAGAGAGAGAGAGAGAGAGAGAGAGAGAGAGAGAGAGAGAGAGAGAGAGAGAGAGAGAGACTGGTCCAAAGTTATCCAGCTTTTTTTTCTTGCCTAAAGCAGGACTAGAACTCACCGTCTCCTGGCGATTGGCCTGAGATCACCCCGCCAGCTTTCGTACAGCAAAAGTATTAATTCGGTGTCTCCTTAATTGCTAATACTATAAATGAGTTAAAAATTTAATGCTATTAATTGGTAGCATCCACATAACATAGAGTTAATAGTATATTAACACACGTAGTATTAATGTAGCAGCAGTTTGATCTTTTAACACACAGTATTACTAAATCGGGACTGTACAGGTAGTTCTTGTCTTACGACCACCATTAGCAAGTCGAGGGCTGCCTGTATGGCAACAAATTGCTTAAGTTCCAGCTCTGATTAAAAGAGTGGAGGTGATATTAATGGGTTTTCTTGAGCAAAACCACCATCATGTTTTTTTCCATTGTATTATTATCCCTTAACATGCACAATTTTGTAGGCATCCCTCCTAATAAACTCATTTTGCATACAGTTATGCTCAGCATAATGGCTTGTTTTCATGAATATACTCATTTTTGTTTATATTTCTCCCAATGTATTCATTTAGGCACTAAATGTATATTTGTCCCAATGTCTTCCTAATAATAATAATAATAATAATAATAATAATAATAATAATAATAATAATAATAATAATAATAATAATAATAATAATAATAAAGTTGGGAGGGACCTTGGAGGTCATCTAGTCCAACCCCCTGCTCAGGCAGGAAACCCTATTCCATTTCAGCCAAATGTCTGTCCAGTCTCTTCATAAAAACTTCCAGTGTTGGAGCATTCACTGCTTCTGGAGGCAGGTAGTTCCACTGGTTAATTGTTTTAATTGTCAGGAAGTTTCTCCTTAGTTCTAGGTTGCTTCTCTCCTTGATCAGTTTCCATCCGTTGCTTCTTGTCCTGCCTTCAGGTGCTTTGGAGACTAGCTTGACTCCCTCTTCTTTGGGGCAGCCCCTGAGAGATTGGAAGGCTGCTATCCTGTCCCCCCTCGTCCTTCTCTTCATTAAACTAGACATCCCCAATTCCAGCAACCGTTCCTTGTATGTTTTAGCCTCCAATCCCCTGATCCTCTTTGTTGCTCTTCTCTGCACTCTTTCTAGACATCTCAACATCAGAAATCCTTTCTGAATTTCTTTCTCTGGCCCGTTATGCAATCGTGGGCTACGTCCTCTCTTATCGGAGCCTTCCCTTTTTATGTAGGAAAGAGTCCTATCCAAATGTGATAATCATTTATATATATATTCAAAAAATCTAGCCTGAGACACTCCTTTTCATTAGCACGGGTAGTGGAAAAGGAAGGAGGCTTAAAAAGTGTAGGGTGTTCAAATAAACCCTGCCTCCATCAAAACCAGAAATAATGGTTTGAAAGTACTGAGAAGCTTAAGGCTAAGAAAACTAAAACTGGACTAATGCAGTCGCAATCCTATCAGATTTTCTCAGTTCTCATAAAGTTTAATCAGCTCCCGTGGGGTTCACTCGCTACACATAAAACAAGTGAATAGGAAGCACACACAATGTACAGGTATTACAGTTATTAGGTGGAACATTGTGCCTTTAGCTTGATTTAAGATTTAAGTCGTTAATGCGCTGCCTCCTTTCTTAAAATAACCACATCGGCTGCAGAACATTTTGTGGTCATTAGATGGCAGCAGAGAGACAGAAAACGTCACCTCTTTTCTGCCCTCTAGTTGTGGACTGGATTTTTTACAGCCCAGAAAATCTGCAAAAATCTGACCTAGCCTTTATAATATCCGGTATGACTTAATAATAATAATAATAATAATAATAATAATAATAATAATAATAATAATAATAAGATTGGAAGGGACCTTGGAGGTCATCTAGTCCAACCCCCTGCTCAGGCAGGAAACCCTAGACCATTTCAGACAAATAGCCATCCAGTCTCTTCTTAAAAGCCTCCAGTGTTGGAGCATTCACAGCTTCTGGAGGCAGGTGGTTCCCCTGGTTAATTGTTCTCACTGTCAGGAAGTTTCTCCTTAGTTCCAGGTTGCTTCTCTCCTTGATGAGTTTCCATCCGTTGCTTCTCGTCCTGCCTTCAGGTGCTTTGGAGAATAGCTTGACTCCCTCTTCTTTGGGGCAGCCCCTGAGATTTGTTTATTTTATTTAAAAATATTGCTCTCTGGCTTCTCACAACGTTTTTCGACAAGCTTAAGACAACAAAACAAAACCAATTTCCACCAAAACATTTTCCTTAATAAGCATCATGGCAAGTAATAATGCCAAGGTGAATGAATGGGGGGCTGTTATTTTGCTGATGGAATTGGACGAGCCAAAAATGACTTGTAATTTTATACTTTTACACTTTTTGTGTTGTAGGCAAGAAAAACCAAAGGCACAAGTACAGACTGGGCAAGACCTGGTTCAAAAACAGCAATTGTGAGAGGGACCTTGGAGTCCTAGTGGCCGATCACTTGACCGTGAGCCAGCTGTGTGCAGCAGCCGCCAAAAAAGCTAACACAATCCTGGGTTGTATAAACAGAGGCATAGAATCAAGATCACACAAAGTATTAGTACCGCTTTATAAAACCCTAGTGAGGCCACACCTGGGATATTGCAGCCACTTTTGGTCACCACATCACAAAAAAGATGTTGAGACTTTGGAAAACATTCAGAGAAGAGCAACTAAGATGATTAAAAGCCCGGAGACTAAAACATATGAAGAATGACTGCAGGATTTGGGAATGGCCAATCCAGAGAAAAGAAGGTCTAGGGGTGACATGATAACATATAAGGAACGGTGGCTGGAATTGGGTATGTCTAGTTTAATGAAGAGAAGGACGAGGGGGGACAGGATAGCAGTCTTCCAGTATCTCAGGGGCTGCCCCAAAGAAGAGGCAGTCAAGCTGTTCTCCAAAGCCCCTGAGGGCAGGACAAGAAGCAATGGGTGGAAACTCATCAAGGAGAGAAGCAACCTGGAACTAAGGAGAAACTTCCTGACAGTGAGAACAATCAACCAGTGGAACAACCTGCCTCCAGAAGTGGTGAATGCTCCAACACTGGAAGTTTTTAAGAAGAGACTGGACAGCCATTTGTCCGAAATGGTGTAGGGTTTCCTGCCTGAGCAGGGGGTTGGACTAGATGACCTCCAAGGTCCCTTCCAACTTTATTATTATTATTATTATTATTATTATTATTATTATTATTATTATT
>NW_015392361.1:5504-7864 GCF_001527695.2 Protobothrops mucrosquamatus | reverse complement strand
TTTTTTTATGAAAATCTGTCCCTCGGGTGCGCGAACGAGATGTAAAACAGGGTTGGAAAAAATAATTTGTTCTATGAATGTCGTACGTCCAGTAATAAATGCACGATTATCTGTACTCGCGGATGTGAGATAGTCTTAGTTCTTGATATTCCTCTTTCTAATATGAGAAGGGTTCCTGTTTCTGTTTTCTATTGTCCTAGCAGCTCTTTCACATTTGAATAGCAGATGATCTGTTTTATGCAAAAGACATAATTATGCAATCCCATTTTCTTCTCCCTGCCTCCTTTCTGCAGCTGGAGTACATCCCAATAATTTTATTTGCTATGCCTTATCCACAGAGTGACAAATCTGTGAGTCCATCCACACAGACATTACAGATATCCATTCAACTCCCTATTGTGGAAGCCTATAGAGGCAAATGACTCACCTTTGATATTTTTTTGGGGGGGGTAATAGACAAAGGGACAGTTGTGTTCACACGAGAGGCTCAAGCAGGACAGCAGCAAGAATTAGGGGTCCAATTGACAATAGAAAGCTGTGGATTGTATTAGTTGGAAACATGTGGAAGAGCCTTCATTCTGCAGTGGATAGACAATGGCTAAAATGATGATGATGGTGATGGTGATGGTGATGATGGTGATGATGATGATGATGATGATGATGATGATGATAATAATAATAATAATAATAATACCATCAAACATCCACATCTGCCTATCCCAGGTCCTGGGTAAGGACTCGATAGGTAGACAAAATGCCAAATACAGTCTGAACATCTGGCTGACTGTGCGATGATCCATAATAATAATAATAATAATAATAATAATAATAATAATAATAATAATAATAATAATAATAATAATAATAATAATAATAATAATAGTAAAGTTGGAAGGGACCTTGGAGGTCATCTAGTCCAACCCCCTGCTCAGGCAGGAAATCCTATACCATTTCAGACAAATGGCTGTCCAGTCTCTTCTTAAAAACTTCCAGTGTTGGAGCATTCACGGCTTCTGGAGGCAGGTGGTTCCACTGGTTAATTGTTCTCACTGTCAGGAAACTCTTCCTTAGTTCCAGGTTGCTTCTCTCCTTGATCAGTTTCCCTCCATTGCTTCTTGTCTTTGCCTTCAGGGGCTTTGGAGAATGGCTTGACTGCCTCTTCTTTGGGGCAGCCCCTGAGATACTGGAAGGCTGCTATCATGTCATCCCTCATCCTTCTCTTCATTAAACTAGAGACATCCCCAATTCCAGAAACCGTTCCTTATATGTTTTAGCCTCCAGTCCCCTAATCATTTTTGATGATGAAATAAATTTTATTTCACAGGAAAAAAAATATTTTGCAGTTCAAGTGTCAGATGCCTATCTTTGCTTTCTTTGAAACTCGCTAGCAACTTACATTTAGGCAGGAAAAATCAAAGATATAAGTACAGATTAGGTGACACATGGCTCAAAACAGCAACTGTGAGAGGGATCTTGGAATCCCAGTGGACGATCACTTGACCATGAGCCAGCCGTGTGCAGCAGCAGCCAAAAAAGGTAACACAATCCTGTGTTGCATAAACAGAGGCATGGAATCAAGATCACGCGGAGTATGAAGGTTTTCTGATTTGTAAACCATTGTTTGTTTGAGTCACACCTTTCCTAAGCATTCATGATTAAACCTTGTGTGAACGTGGCCCTTTGTTTGTTTAAATAAAATATTTTTGGGAACGAAATATTATTCAGCCTGACACAACGTTTGAGCTGTGTTTCTCAGCAACCTCTGATTCAAATTATTAATTCCATCTGGATTGACAGTCGGGTTTGACTTGGGAAAAAAGGAATCCAGTTGGATTCAATTTTCCCTATTAAATCCAAAAGACAGCCTATTCCTCCATAACTCCACAGAAGGTGTTCACAAAATACAAAATAGTTGGAGCCCTCCAATGAGGTTTGACGATCTATGGGTAATTTCCTGGCCTCATTCAGAAACCAAGTGGATTCAGGCATCTTTTAATGACACCTCTAGATGGATCTTCCTACAGTGCTCAGTGGAAGCCCAGCAGCTTGCAGTTGAATTGATCACTGAATCCTATTTTGATGTTTAATCTGAAACTTAAGATTTTGTTGATGTGTGTGTATGTGTGTAAGAAGGAGTGAGGGAGAGAGGGGGGAGATATATATATAGAGAGAGATGAGAGAGAGAGGGAGATAAAGAGAGAGAGAGAGGGAGATAAATAGAGAAAGATAAATATATAGAGAGGGAGATAAAGAGGAGAGGGGGAGGAAGATAAAGAGGGAGAGAGGGAGATAAAGAGAGAGGGATATATATATATATATATATATATATATATATATATATATATATATATATATATATA
>NW_015392361.1:0-2980 GCF_001527695.2 Protobothrops mucrosquamatus | reverse complement strand
TCAGCCGGAACGCGGCGGAACCGCGTTCCGGCACCTTTTTCCGGGCCGGCCGCACCGGAAATAGCCCCTCCCACACCGGAAATAGCCCCTCCCAAATTTTACTTGCATTCCTGTTCTCTAAAGGGGCGGTCCTAGGGTTTGATGAGGGCGTGGCCAGGTTTGGGTTCCGCCACCTTTTCTCCGAGAAAAAAAGCCCTGAGGAGAACTAAGGAGAAACTTCCTGAGAGAGAACCAGAGTTCTCACAAATGAACGGAATAACAGAGTTGGAAGGGACCTCGGAGGTCATCTACTCCAATCCCCTGCTCAGGCAGGAAACCCTAGACCATTTCAGACAAATGGCTGTCCAGTCTCTTCTTAAAAACCTCCAGTGTTGGAGCATTCACTGCTTCTGGAGGCAGGTAGTTCCAGTGGTGAATTGTTCTCACTGTCAGGAAGTTTCTCCTTAGTTCCAGGTTGCTTCTCTCTTTAATTAGTTTCCACCCGTTGCTTCTTGTCCTGCCTTCAGGCGCTTTGGAGAATGGCTTGACTCCCTCTTCTTTGGGGCAGCCCCTGAGATACTGGAAGGCTACTATCATGTCCCCCCTCGTCCTTCTCTTCGTTAAACTAGACATACCCAATTCCAGCAACCGTTCCTTGTATGCTTTAGCCTCCAGTCCCCTGATCATCTTTGTTGCTCTTCTCTGCACTCTTTCTAGAGTCTCAGCATCTTTTTTACATCGTGGTGTTACAAAGCAGTTACCAAACCATTACAGAAGACAACATTCAGATGGCTAGTAAAGTGGTTTCTTTACACTCGACCCGTTTTCTCCGTTCTTGGCTTGGTGTGAAGATAAGATACGTGTATCTCTTCACTTCGTACGGCCCTCAGAAGTTCTTACATGGAGACAAGGACCTGCTGCCCTTCGTTAGATTTTCTCAGCGTTGCTCCTAGACCAGCGGTGGGCAACCTCGGCTCTTTTATGGCTTGTGGACTTCAACTCCCAGAATTCCTGAGCCAGCCTGGCTCAGCTTGGAAACCTCTCCCTTTCCCCTCAGCATGGCTGGCTGAGGAATTCTGGGAGTTG
Source organism: Protobothrops mucrosquamatus (assembly GCF_001527695.2). Lineage (NCBI taxonomy): Eukaryota > Metazoa > Chordata > Lepidosauria > Squamata > Viperidae > Protobothrops > Protobothrops mucrosquamatus. The sequence continues at coordinate 1,915 of NW_015392361.1, read as the reverse complement.
AAGTCCACGAGTCCTAAAAGAGCCGAGGTTGCCCACCCCTGGCCTAGACTTATCAGGAAGGGAAAGAAGCACCAACTCTGTTCAGACGGGAGGCTGTTAACCAAAAGGCAAAACTGATCTGACGTTTCACGGTACAGGTAAGTCTTTGACTTAGAACAGCTCGTTTAGTGACCGTTCCAAGTTACGACGGTGCTGAAAAAAAGGGACTGGTGACCATTTTTCACATCGGCGACCGTTGCAGCGTCCCCGGCAGTCACATGATCAAAATTTGGGATGCTTGGCAACTGACTTGTACTTATGACGGTTGCAGCTGCGGTGATTCCTTTAACAACTGTGGCAAGAAAAGTTGTAAAATGCGGCAAAATGCACTTAGCGTCGGTTTTGCGTAGCGACAGAAATGGTGGGCTGAGTTGAGAAATGCCCAAAGATGAGGCTGATCTCTAGGCAATCTCTAGAGACGAGATTTCAGCAGATTTAATAGAATTAAACCCGACAAGCAAGCAAACCAGCAACAGGCCACCGGCTTTGAGGAAACGGCCACATATAGGAAATTCTATAGCTTACCTTTCCCCCGACAGTCTACTTTTCTATGCCAGGTTTTTTGTTTCTCTTTCACTAACCTGGTTAAAAAAGAAAGAGGAATAGAATAGAATAGAATAGAATAGAATAGAATAGAATAGAATAGAATAGAAAATATGGAATAGAATAGAATAGAATAGAATAGAATAGAATAGAATAGAATAGAATAGAATAGAATAGAATAGAATAGAAAATATGGAATAGACTAGACTGGAATGGAATGGAATGGAAAGGAACAGAACAGAACAGAACAGAAAATGTGGAATGGAATGGAATTAGAACAGAACAGAACAGGATAGGACAGAACAGAACAGAACAGAACAGAATAAATAGAATAGAATAGAGAAAATGTGGAATGGAATGGAATGGAATTAGAATAGAATAGAGAAAATGTGGAATAGAATAGAATAGAATAGAATAGAATAGAATAGAATAGAATAGAATAGAATAGAATAGAGCTGGAAGGGATCTTGGAGGTCTTCTAGTCCAGCCCCCTGCTCAAGCAGGAGAACCTATACCATCTCAGACAAGTGACTGTCCAGTCTCTTCTTAAAAACCTCCAGTGATGGAGCGCCCACGACTTCTGGTGGCAAGCTGTTCCACTGGTTGATTGTCCTCACTGTCAGGAAGTTTCTCCTTAATTCCAGGTTGCTTCTCTCTTTGGTCAGTTTCCAACCATTGTTTCTTGTCCTGCCCTCTGGTGCTTTGGAGAATAACTTGACTCCCTCTTCTTTGTGGCAGCCCCTCAGATACTGGAACGCTGCCATCATGTCTCCCCTATTTCTTCTTTTCTTTCTTCTTCTTGTTGTTGTGCCATATCCGTTATTGGACGTTGGCGATCCTGTTTTTATTAGCAGCCGCATGAAAAAGTGCTGCTGAGTTTTGTCCAAACCGGTCCCTTAGATTTTGAAGCCACGATGTTCTTCTTCTGCCTGGACCTCGTTTGCCTTCCATCTTTCCCTGGAGGATTAAATGGAGTAGGCCGTATTTTTCTGGGTGTCGCATCACATGTCCAAAATATCCTAATTTTCGTTTTTTAATTGTTTTGAAACCTTGGCTTTCCCAGGCGGCTGATCCCCTCCTCATTTCTGATCTTGTTCTTTTCTTTAGACTAACCAAACCCAAGTCCCGCAGCCATTCTTCATATGTTTTAGTCTCCAGGCATCGGATCATCTTAGTTGCTCTTCTCCAAATTTTTTCCAAACTCTCAACATCTCTTTTGTGATATAGTGACCAAAATTGGCTGCAGTATTTCCCAGATTGCCTGGGGAATATAATATTTGAAGCTTAACGTCTCCGGAGGGCACCCGGTTGGGGAAAGTGGCTTGAAGCTGTG
>NW_015392360.1:22541-24850 GCF_001527695.2 Protobothrops mucrosquamatus | reverse complement strand
AGCCGGCCACAGGTCTCCCTGGGCCGGGCGGCAGTCCCAGCTGGGGCGGCAACGGCGGCAGGGGCATTGCTCCCTGGGCCATTCCCAGGCTGCCGAGCCGGCTATGTGTCTCCCTGGGCCGGGCGGCAGTCCCGGCTGGGGCGGCGGCGGCAGGGGCATCGCTCCCTGGGCCGTTCCCGGGCTGCCGAGCCGGCTATTCATCTCCCCAGGCCGGTCCGTGGTGTCCCAGGTGCCTTTCAGCGCCTTCTACTGCCTCCTGCCCCCCTCCCCTCCCTGCCCCTTCGGCGCCGTCTGTTCTCTCTCCTCATCTGGAGAGAGAGAGGTAGAGGAAAGAGAGAGAGAAAGAGAGAGAGAGGGTGACTTGTTCGGGTGAAGAACCAGTGGGGGGCAAGGCGAGGTAAGTCAAAAGATGCGGAACTTTCGTGCTAGCATCTCCCAAACCCTTGTTATCCCTGCCACAGACTCGGCTCATCTGCCCTCACTCTCTCCTCTTCTCTCTCTGTGGACGAGGCTGCTTGCTTCAAATGATTGGCTACTGAGGCCCGGGAGCCAGGCAGGCAGGCAAGTTTCGACCGCAGCATTTTGTTGCTGTTGTTTTGTGCGCGCGCGGCGCTGGCTGGGAACAGAGCCAAGCAAGCTCTGTGGTTGGAAGTTCCTGTGGCTTGGGAGCCAGGATCTTCCCCCTCTCAGTCCCAAATCCCAAGCAGGATTCACCACATTGGGATTGGAAGCGAGCAGCGAGGAGATGGTCTGTCTCTCTTCCTCCCCTCCTCCCTTCCTCGCCGGCTACTGAGGCTCCCTGCTGGGCGCAGTCGGCCTGAAGCGGAGGAGGGTCAGGGGCCTTTCAAAACGTGACATTGCAATGGATGGGAGAGCCTTTCAGGAGGGTGCAGATGAACTGTAGCTCTCCAGATATTGCTAACATACAGCATTTGCTGTCCCTGCAGCAGAATCGATGCTAAGTGAGAGGTGCTGGCATTTCTCTTTGTCAGAATGTGGTGAATCCACATTGCCTATCTCTAAGGGAGAAAGTTAAAACGATTTGGTAGGTGAACTGGTTCTGTTAGTAAAGGGGGGGAGGTGAAGAGAAAAAGAGAGGGAGGGAGAGAGGAAAGAGAGAGAGAGGAAAGAGAAAGAGAGAGAGGAAAGAGAGAGGAAAGAAAGAGAGAAAGAGGAAAGAGGAAGAAAGAGAGAAAAGAGAAAGGGAGAGGAAAGAGGGAGAGGGGGAGAGAGGAAAGAGAAAGAGAGGAAAGAAAGAGGAAAGAAAGGAAAGAGAGGAAAGAAAGAGAGAGAAAGAGGGAGAAAGAGAGAGGAAAGAAAGAGGAAAGAGAAAAAGAGAGGGAGGGAGAGGAAAGAGAAAGAGAGAGGAAAGAGAGAGAGGAAAGAAAGAGAAAGAGGAAAGAGGAAGAAAGAGAGGAAAGAGAAAGAGGGAGAGGGGGAGAGAGAGGAAAGAGAAAGTGAGGAAAGAAAGAGAGAGAAAGGGAGAGAGAGGAAAGAGAGAGGAAAGAGAGAGGAAAGAAAGATAAAGAGGGAGAAAGAAAGGAAAGAGAAAGGGAGAGGGAGAGGAAAGGCGGAGAGAGGAAAGAGAAAGAGAGAGAAAGAGGAAAGAGGGAGAAAGAGAGGAAAGAGAAAGAGGGAGAAGAAAGAGAGAGGAAAGAGAAAAAGAGGGAGGGAGGGAGAGGAAAGAGAAAGAGAGAGGAAAGAGAAAGAGAGGAAAGAAAGAGAAAGAGGAAAGAGGAAGAAAGAGAGGAAAGAGAAAGAGGGAGAGGGGGAGAGGGGGAGAGAGGAAAGAGAAAGAGAGGAAAGAAAGGAAAGAGGAAAGAAAGAGAAAGGGAGAAAGAGAGAGGAAAGAAAGAGGAAAGAAAGAGGAAAGAAAGAGAGAGAAAGAGGGAGAAAGAAAGGAAAGAGAAAGGGAGAGGGAGAGGAAAGGGGGAGAGAGAGAGGAAAGAGAAAGAGAGGAAAGAGGGAGAGGGGGAGAGAGGAAAGAGAAAGAGAGGAAAGAAAGAGGAAAGAAAGGAAAGAGAGGAAAGAGAGACAGAGAAAGGGAGAAAGAGAGAGGAAAGAGGAAAGAGAGAAAGAGGAAAGAGAGAGGAAAGAAAGAGAGAAAGAGGGAGAAAGAAAGGAAAGAGAAAGGGAGAGGAAAGGCGGAGAGAGAGAGGAAAGAAAGAGAGAGAAAGAGGAAAGAGGGAGAAAGAGAGGAAAGAGAAAGAGGGAGAAGAAAGAGAGAGGAAAGAGAAAAAGAGAGGGAGGGAGGGAGAGGAAAGAGAAAGAGAGAGGAAAGAGAGAGAGGAAAGAAAGAGAAAGAGAAA
>NW_015392360.1:6160-19492 GCF_001527695.2 Protobothrops mucrosquamatus | reverse complement strand
TCAACCAGTTATTAAGTCCAACGGTTCACATACTTTTTCCTCCCTGCGCTGTGAATGTTTACATGTTATGTTCAATTAAACCATGGCAACATGTAATGTTTGTGTATTATTATTTTCAGCAGACTGTGTTTTTCTATTGTTGTGACTTAGATGACGTTCAGAGCACATTTTATGACCAATTCATGCAAAACTCCGCGTTGTCTGTGGATGGCTCTAGTTTGAGCTGATACAGGCAAAAGATTTCTTTCTCCCATATTTGGGTCGACAGGGTGCATCAAAAAGCACTCAAGGTAATTCTCCTCCCCTGTCTCTTCCCTCCCTGACACAGCTGACAAAGTGAGAAAGAGCCTGTGGCCTAGAGGTTAACACAGCTGCTTAACATGCAGACAGCCCAGGTTTGAATCTCAGAAGGGTATGTCTGGTTGATATATCCAAAGGGTTTTGCGGCTCCCTGTGTTTTGTTTTCGGTGGGAAATGGGTCCAAGTGGCTCTTTGAGTGTTTTGGGTTGCCTACCCCTGCACTAGACCATGCAGAACTGAAATCAATCCTCTGTACTTTAAAACCCCTTTCCTCTACTTTCTTCTGTTCTTCTTATTCCCAGGCTGATGCTAAAAAAGGATACTGGCAGATGACATACCAGTTGTTTGTTTCCCCATCTCGAAAAGGCTCAGCATGTAGTGCTTTTCATACTTATTATGTGCTTGAATCTTAAGATAATGGTATGCAGCTGAACTGATTATTCTCCAAAACAGCAGCAGAGAAGAACCTCTGTGCTGTATTCTCAACAGAATAGGACAACTCGCTGCAGCCAACTCACAAATATTTCCTGCTTCAGTGCTTGTTATGATGCTCAAAGGCAATATTAAACAGATTCTTAATACAGTAATCATTTATTTTGTATTAGATAACTATTAACTAAATAATCTAGAAAATAGGATGAAAATGGTGCAATTACCTGAACACATTCCTCCAAGTCCATTTTTTCAAGCTCGTGACAATTCTGGAGAATATACATACAAATTAAATATTAATTTATTTTTAGAAACATGTCCTGGTAGTACAGAATAATTTGATTTGTTCCTAGGAAATAATTCCAATGTAAGAAGTTGGAAAACACAGGTAGTCCTTGACTTACAACCACAATTGAGCCCAAACTTTCTGTTGCTAAGTGAGACTATTGTTAACTACGTTTTGCCCCATTTTACCAGCTTTCTGACAGTTGTTGAGTCAGTTGGCAAGTGTCTGAATTTTCATCATGTGACCATGGGGATGCTGCAACGGTTGTGTGAAAAATGGTCATAAGTCACTTTTTCAGTGCTGTTGTAACTTCAAATGGTCACTAAATGAACTGTTGTAAGTCAAGGACTACATGTACTTACTTTAAAAATAAGGACAAAAAACAAATTTGCCAGAGAACTGAATTCCACATAATGTATTAGACTTTGTTAGGGGAAGTTAATTTTGCTCAGAAATAAATATGGAAATATGTATCCCCCTCTTCCTGACTTGGCTCTAAACAAATCTCAATTCTGCAGTCAAAGTACATTATATACATTTATGGAAATGTCTCATTATCAAAGCAATTTGTTCTTGTTTCATGAACTGATCTTTTTTTCATCAACAGATAATTTCAAACTAGTCAAATGTACTTCAAATGGATTACACTAATGAGACAGGTAACTGAGCATTATGGGTTTAGACTAGTCATTGATCTCTAAATGTTTATTACAGTTCAATTCCTATCATATTCAACCACTAAGACACAGGTCGGCAACCCACGGCTCCGGAGCCGCATGCGGCTCTTTGAGCCATCTCCTGCGGCTCCGGAGCCTCCTCCTTCCCCTCCTCTCTCCTGCTGACCCCCCCCCCCTATGCTGCAGTCCCAGCTGGGGCGGTGGCAGGGGCATTGCTTCCTGGGCCGTCCCCAGGTTGCCAAACCGGCCACGCGTCTCCCCGGGCCGGGCTGGGGACATCACTTCCTGGGCTGTCCCCAGGCCACCGAGCCGGCCACGTGTCTGCCCGGGCCAGGCAGCAGTCCCGGCTGGGGTGGCGGCAGCGGGGGCATCTCAGTCCCAAATCCCAAGCAGGATTCACCACATTGGGATTGGAAGCGAGCAGCGAGGAGATGGTCTGTCTCTCTTCCTCCCCTCCTCCCTTCCTCGCCGGCTACTGAGGCTCCCTGCTGGGCGCAGTTACCTCACACGTAAAAACTCATTCCAGTTCATAGAGATCATAAAGAAACAAAACTTACAGCCCAGTGACCTACTCGTGAGCTTCAATGTCATATCCCTCTTCACCCAAGTGCCAATCAAAGAAGCCTTGACAGCTATCCAAAACAAATATAACCCCCCCAAGCACATCCTAGATCTGACCAACCACTGCCTATCCAACACATACTTCATCTNTAACCAACTCCCCTTCCTGGATGTCCTAGTCTACAAGAAATCCAATGGCTCCCTAGGACACACCATCTACCAGAAGAAAACACACACAAACCGCTATCTGCACGCACTCTCACACCACCACCCAGCACAGATCAACTCCGTAGCCAAGACACTCATCTCCAGAACAAAACGCTTAGCTGACGAACAACACCTAAAAACCAAACTACACACTCTCACTAATGTACTAACATCCAACGGATTCCAAAGAAATAAGATTACCAACCTAATCCAAAAAGAAACCCCCACTAAAATCCAAGAACAAGAAAACGGCAAAGCCCTCCTCCCATACATAAAAGGCACCACAGACAGAATCAGCAAGATCCTCCACAAACACAACATCAAGACAGCATTCTGCACAAACCGAAAAATATCCACCATCCTGCCTGAGCAGGGGGTTGGACTAGTCAGGGCTTTTCAACCGGTGGTACGCGTACCACCAGTGGTACTTTGCCACCTGGCAGGTGGTACGCGAAGTGGTAGCGGGGCGGAGAGGAATGAGCTGAAACGGCGGCAGTGCCACACAAGCCCGAGAGAGAGACAGCTGGAGCTGCAGGGCTGTTGGGGCTCTGCAGAGGCACCAGGATCAGCGCTGGGCTCCAGCTGATCGGCGCTTCCGGGAGAGGAGAGGATATAAAAGGAGGTGGCTTTGGCGGGAAAGGGTCAGCGAGGGGCTGCCCCGCCCCCTGGGCACGCGAAGAGGAGGCGGCGAGCGTCCAGCATCGCTGCTGACCGTCCCTGCTTACTGCTGAGAAAGGAAAAAGGTAGGAGAAGCGCTTCCCTTTCCCCCGGGACGCCAGCACTCTCATGCTTGCCGCCTTCTCCGTGCAGCCCAGGGGGCGGGGCAGAGACGGCGGGGGGGCCTTGCTGGCTCCAGGGCTCCCCGTGGATCTAAGGCTGAGCACGTTCCAGCTTTGATGGTCCCCACCGGTAGATCAGCGCCACGCCTGCTCGATGACCTCGCCTCAAAGCCACTAGGCTTCCCTTTCATCGGGACCGCCCCTGCCTGCGTGGGACGGCTATGGCCGGCGACAGCATGGCCACCGGCAGCACTGGCAATCTCTCCCCCTCCCGTCATCCCTGAGCGCAGAGGAAGGAAAGAGAAGCAGGGGAGGAAGAAAGGAAGGAAGGAGTGAGCTGAGAAAGAGACTGCCTTCTGAGCGCTTCGCAGGTTCGTTTTTTTAAGCTGCCAGAGGCTAAGAGTAGGAGGCTTCCCATTTTGACCCCTTCCCCCCCCCCATCGTTGCCTCTGCCTGAAGGGCCTCTGTGTGGCTCTCAGCTCACCTCTCCCAGACCCACGCACGTGTTTATGTTTGTGTGTGTGTGTGTGCGCGCACGTGGGGGGGTCTCACCTCTTGCAGCCCATGCTGTGACATTGAGGAGGAAAAGAACAGGAGAGGTAAGAGAAGCTGCGATGGGAGCTTCTTGCACCCTTCCACGGGGCTGGGGGCAGGAGCTGAGGGGTGCAGGGCGTGAAGCGATCGACGGCATGTTGAGGAAAAGAAACAAGGACTCCAAAAAAAACCAGCTTTCATTACTTTGCAGCCTGCCATCGCAGAAGGTCTCTGTTGAGGGTGCGGGGCTGTAAGGGGTGAGAGACACACATAGACACCCCTCATGTGCGCTCGCACACACACAAACACGTGTGCGGATCTGGGAGAAGTGAGCTGAGCTGAGCCACGCAGAGGCAATGACAGGGGGGAGGGGAAGCCTTTGCCCACCACTGCCTGCCTGTTGTCACCTCTGCCCAGAGCCTCTGGCAGTTTTTTTTTAAAAAAGCAGGGGAGGGAGGGAGGGAGGAAGGAAGGAAGGAAGGAAGGAGTTAGGGAAGGAGGGAGGGAACTTGGTTGGAAAGGCAACTTGGTTGGAAATGCCCCAGTTCGAAGGAGGGCTGTCGGGGATGAGCAAAGCCCAGGATCGCCGCAAGCAGCTACAGCTGATCAGCGCTTCTCCAGGGCTATGGGGGCTGAGCAAAGCCCAGGATCGCCATGAGCAGCTACAGCTGATCGGCGCTTCTCCAGGGCTATGGGGGCTGGGCAGAAGCCCAGGATCGGTGCGCACTTCTGCAGGGTTGCAGGGGCGAGACAGAAGCCCCAGGAGGGGGGAAGAGAGGAGAGGCTATAAAAGGAGGTTTTGGCAGGAGAGGGAGAGAAAAAAAAGAATTGGGGAAAGAGAAGGGGACTGCAAAAGAGAGACAGAGAAGCGTAGCCTTGAGAGGAATGAGCTGGAGGTGCACTGAAGAGAAAAGGGAGGGGGGAGAGAGGAGAGGCTATAAAAGAAGGGAAGAGAAGAGAGGATATAAAAGAAGGAGGGGAGAGAAAAGATATAAAAGAAGGGGGGAAAGAGGATATAAAAGGGGGGAGAGAAGAGGATATAAAAGAAGGGGGGGAGAGAAGGGACGATATAAAAGGAGGAGTGAATCTGGTTTCTCCATTGACTTTGTTTGTCAGAAGGTTGCAAAAGGGGATCACATGATCCCAGGACACTGTGACCATCATAAATATGGATCAGTTGCCAAGCATCCAAATGTAGATTGACCCTGGGGATGCTGCAATGGTCATAAGTGTGAAAAATGGTCATAAGTCACTTTTTTCAGTGCCGTTGTAACTTTGAACAGTCACTAAGCGAACTGTTGTAAGTCGAGGACTACCTGAATTTTTTCACTTTTTTTTTTTTGGTCATCAAGTTTTTGACACCTTGCTAGGCGACTGGTGGTACTCGGATATTGCCATATCCTAAAAGTGGTACAATCTGTGAAAAGGTTGAAAAGCCTTGGACTAGATCAGTGGTTCTCAACCTGTGGGTCGGGACCCCATTTGGGGTCGATCAACCATTTCATGGGGGTCGCCAAGCAAGGCTGTCCGCCATTTTTTTTGTCCGCCATTTTTTTTGTCCGCCATTTTTTTCCCCTTTTCCGGCAGGTGCCTTATTTCCCTTGGGCTGGGCCAGCTGGTGGTCGGCCTGCTCCATCTCTGCCGCTTGCCAGCTACACCTCGGCCGGCGCAGGGGGCGGAACCACGCATGCGTGGCACTCCCGGGCAGGGAAAGTCCTCGACTTACGACCGGTTTAGTCCTCGACTTACGACCGGTTTAGTCCTCGACTTACGACTGGTTTAGTCCTCGACTTATGACTGGTTGGGGTCGCGGCATTAAAAAGGTTGAGAACCACTGGACTAGATGACTTCCAAGGTCCCTTCCAACATTATTATTATTATATTATTGTTGTTGTTGTTGTTGTTGTTGTTTCCAGGATCGTCCCAGGTATTGATGTCAGCCTGATTGGTGACTAGTTCCCTGGATCTGTTTTGTTTTGTTTTCCTTGTATAAAGATGGGAACCACATCACCTCTTTTCCAGTCCTCAGGTAGTTCCTTGTGCTCCAGGATCTTTGAAAGATATGGTTCAATGGTTCCGAGATCACATCTGCCCACTCCTTCAGAACTCTGGAATGTAATCCGTCAGGTCCCGGTGATTTGATCTCACCTAGAGCAGAGAGGTGTTCTCTTACCATTTTCTTGCTTATTTTAATTTGTATTCCAATTCTGTCTTTTATGGTTATGTCTTTGGTAGGTTGGGCTGTATTCTTTATGCATGAAGACAGATGCAACAAATGAATTAAGCAGCTCTTTCTCTCTACTGCCCATTAATTCCTTGCTACCTTCTCTCATTAGTGGACCGATTGTTTCCTTGTCTTTTTTTTATATGTTGAAAGAAACCTTTTTATTATTATTTTGGACATTTGGTGCAAGTCTTACTTCATTCTGAGCCTTAGCTTTCCTAACTTCATCTTTCCAAGTTTGAGCTATTTGTTGGTATTCTTTAGTTATATGTCCCTCTTTGCATGTTTTGTACTCATCCTTTTTTGTCTTTCAGTTTATCAGAGAGTTCTTTGTGTAACCATGCTGGTTTCTTCTTGGATTTCTTGTTTTTCTTTTTCAGTGGTATTGAGCTGGACTGGGCTTTTATGATCATATTTTTCAGAGTTTCCCAAGCTTCTTGAGTTGTTTTCCCCTTTAAGAATTTCATCCATGGAATCCTTCCCAAGCTCTCTCTAAGTTTGTTAAAATCAGCTCTCTTAATGTCTAAGACACTGGTTTGATTATGTTCTATTGTTTGTGTTTGCATTATATTGAATTCCAATATGACATAGTCACTCTCCCACAAAGTTCTGGCAACGTCAACCCCCACTATCACTTCTTCTCTGTTAGAATTAGGTCCAGTATAGCTGTCCCTCTAATTCCTTCCTCTACCTTTTGGATGACAAAGTTGTCAGCTAGGTTGGTCAGCAACCTGTTTGACCTCCCACTTGATGCAGAGTTTGTCTCTCAGTTGATATCAGGGTAGTTAAAGTCCCCCATTATTACTGTGGTGTGTTTCCTATATACATTTGTTAACTGGTTAGCAAAAAGTTCATCTATTTCGTCTGCTTCATTGGGTGGCCTGTAGTATACACCTATGGCAATGTCATTCTTTTTTCCTTTTATAGTGACCCATATGCATTCTAGGAGGCTTTCATTCTTGGTTTTGTGCATTTCCGTAGAGATGTAGTAATCTCTTACATATAATGCAAGTCCACCTCCTCTTTTGTTAGGTTTGTTTCTTTTGAACAGTTTCTATCTTTCCATCAGTACATTCCAGTCATGAGTTTCATCCCACCAAGTTTCAGTAATGGCAACTATATCATAGCAATAGCAGTTAGCAGCAGCACGTAGACTTATATACTACTTCACAGTGCTTTACAGCCCTCTCTAAGCGGTTTACAGAGTCAGCATATTGCCCCCAACAATCTGGGTGCTCATTTTACCAACCTCGCAATGATAGAAGGCCGAGTCAACCTTGAGCTAGTGAGAATCGAACTGCTGAACTGCTGGCAGTCGGCATTCAGCAGAATTAGCCTGCAGTACTGCATTCTAACCACTTGCACCACCACGGCTATCATACTTGCCCTTGTGTACTAGTACTTCAAGTTTACTATGTGTGTTCCCCAAACTTTGAGCATTTGTGTATAGGCATTTGAGTCTTTTATGGCTGACCCTGAGTATGCTTCTTAGGTCTCCTACTTTATATCTTGAGTTTTTCTTCCTTCCCATCACTCCCCACCTCATTGTTTGATTGGTCGTCTTGGGGTTTATGCCTGGGATTAGGTCCTAACGATCCTAAGGATTGGTCATCCTCCCTTGTCAATTTTAGTTTAAAGCCCTTCTGATAAGTTGAGCCAGTTGTTTTCCAAATACATTCTTCCCAGTTCTTGTGAGGTGCAGCCCATCCCTTGCCAGAAGCCCTTCATGTAGGTAGTGCAGACCATGGTCTAGGAATCCAAAGTTCTTTTGGAGGCACTAACTCTTAAGCCAGTGGTTCATTTCTAAAATTCTTTGTTCTCTTATTCGATGTTGACCTTTCATTGGAAGTACATATAAAGATACCACTTGTGCTCCTAACTCTAACTTTCTTGCCTAGCTGCTCATAATCTCTCGATATTGTTTTCAGGTTCATTGTTGTGTCATTTATTCCTACATGAAGAAGGGGTAGTAATATGTGGGCTTGATTATTTAGTAAGGTTCTCAGCCACATCTTTGATTTTTGCTCCAGGGAGACAACATCCCTCCCTAGATTGAATATCCAGTCTACAGATGGCTGGTTCTGTTCCCCTGAGAACTGAATCTCCTACTGTATCACCAACACTCACCCTTTTTTCCTAGGGAAGTCTGGGCTACTTTTCTTCCTTTCACAGGTTTTGAGACAGGTCATATCCTACTTTCCATGTATTTCAGGGAAGGCAACAGAATGATAGCCTTTTCATATCTAGTTTGGTCTTTAATGAGCTTTCCTTTCATCTGTTACCAGGACTAATCCAACCATTTAGGCTCAAGACCTATTTGGCACTTAGCATTACTTATCTACATATGTATGACTCTGTACCTGCTCCCCCCACCCCCGCGCTTAAAGTTACAAAGCAGCAGCAGCATAATGGCACCCAAGGCAATACTGAATCAGAATCTGTTCACTCATGAACTACTGGCTTAGACAGCAAACAACAGCATTTAATGGAAAAGGCAGCCTTGACATCAAATGCTTACCCGAGCCAGTGTGGTAAAACCCACATCTGTAAGCTGGGAACATCGAGCCACTTCCAATATCCTGCATGGAAAATAAATAAATATATAAACAAACAGTTTTTGCTGTTTAGAGCCCACTTCTGAAATCTCAGAAAACCAGTGTGAACTAAGGAATAATATTTTAATCCCCTATTCTAAACTAGATGAGATGTTGAACTCTTTCTACTCCTGTCCATGGGATTTTTAAGTACCAACAATCGTATCAAGAAAATCAAACACTCATAGAAAAAATAAGGTTCTATAAAACTCAGAAACAACTCATTTTTTCACTACCTATTTCTAATTTTAATATTTTTACTACGTTTCCCAGCACAGGTACTTAAGATTTTTCAGAAACAAAAATCGCCATTCCCGCTTGCTTGCCTTTTTAGTTAACGAAACACCTTTAGCTCACCTTGTCAGCTATCCCTCACTTCTCCAACATATATCACTGCCTTCTCTTTCTTTGGTTCCCATCAATGCTTCAAATTTGTGGGTCTCAAACTGATCTAACAGAATAACAGAGTTGGAAGAGACCTTGGAGGTCTTCTAGTCCCAACACCCTGCTCAAGCAGGAAACCCTGTAACATTTCAGACAAATGGTTGTCCAATCTCTTCTTTAAAACCTCCAGTGTTGGAGCACCAACAACTTCTGAAGGCAAGCCGTTCCACTGATTAATTGTTGTATCAGGAAATTTCTCCTTAGTTCTAGGTTGGTTCTCTCCTTGATTAGTTTCCATCCATTGCTTCTTGTTCTGCCTTCAGGTACTTTGAAGGATAGGTTAACCCCCTCTTCTTTGTGGCAGCCCCTCAATATTGGAACAGTGCTATCATGTCACCCCTAGTCCTTCTTTTCACTAGACTAGACATACCTAATTCCTGCAACTTTTCTTCATATGTTTTAGCCTCCAGTCCCCTAATCATCTTTGTTGCTCTTCTCTGCACTCTTTCTAGAGTCTCAACATCTTTTTTATATCGTGGTGACCAAAACTGGATACAATATTCCAAGTGTGGCCTTACTAAGACATTGTAAAGTGGTACTAACACTTCATGTGATCATGATTCTATCCTTCTGTTAATGCAATCTAGGACTGTGCTGGCTTTTTTGGCAGCTGCAGCACACTGCTGGCTCATATTTAAGTGATTATCCAGGTAGTCCTCGACTTACGACCACAATTGAGCACAAAATATCAGTAACTACCCTTTTTAAGTATTTGGGAACATTCTGAGCTCAAAACAACCTGGTATAGGTGATATGTTAGGAGCTAGAGTTTCCGAGGACAAACAGGTTAAATATACAGGTAGTCCTCAAATTACAACCACAACTGAGCCCAAAATTTCTGTTGCTAATTGAGACAGTTTGTTAAGTGACTTTTGCCCCATTTTATGACCTTTCTTGCTCTCATGTGTCTGACTAATGAAACACTTCAAAGAACTTTCAGGCATTGTTTAACCTAAAAAGCCTTTATTAGTGTAATGGAGTGTCAGCACAGCATGGAGGGATGCCAAGATCTGAATTTCCCTTCCTTTGCACATAACCTTCCAGGCATTTCCCCTCCCCTATTTTGGGGTCATGATTCACATCTTCCAATTAACCTGGAGGGCAAAGATTCACTTCCGTTCATTTCCGTGCGCTTTTCCCTCCTTCTCTCAGTCTCATCTGAATTAACTCTAAAAATACCAGACAGTTCTGCATATTTTGTCAAAGCAAGAATATTCAATATCAGCAGCGTTGACACTTGCCACAGTTGTTAAGTGAATCACTGTAGTTGTTAAGTTAGTAACACGGTTAATAAGTGAATCTGGCTTCCCATTGACTTTGCTTGTCAGAAGGTTGCAAAAGGTGATCACATGACCCTGGGACAATGCAACCATCATAAATATGAACCAGTTGCCAAGTGTCTGAATTTTCATCACATGACCATGGGGATGCCGCAACCATTGTAAGTGTCAAAAGCGGTTATAAGTCACTTTTTTCAGTGCTGTTGTAACTTTGAACTGTCACTAAATGACCTGTTGTAAGTCAAGGACTAACTTCACTAAATAAATATAGTTGCAGATGTTTTTAAATCACAAGTTCATAATGTTCATATAATAACATCCAAAGTTATTTTTTGCAGTTTTCTGTTAAGCCATTTTCTGACACAGCTTGATGTGAGTAAACCAACTGAAATTAATTAACTGTAAGTTAGTTATTACTAAAGTCCCATTGATTTTAATGAAGCTTAAAATCTAATCCATTTTGTTTGATGCAAACCAGCCTTCTCTAGCTTAGCACTTTGAAATACATTTGGACTGTATCTCCCCTTAGCACTTGCCAGAAAATGATATTTTATTTATTTAATTTTCTAGAGGTGGAACCGTTTATTTATTTAGCTTAATAGTAACAGTGCTAGTATTCTGCATTTCACCCCATGTTGGTTCTTTGTCCTTATTGCAGGGAGCAGAAGGAAAAGTGATTGTGACTAGCACATTTGAAATCCATGCTGAAACAATGAAAAAGAAATGCCCAGAAATCACTGAATTTACTATCCTTTAGTGTAAACCAGTGGTTCTCAACCTGTGGGTCGGGACCCCATTTGGGGTCGATCGACCATTTCACGGGGGTCGCCAAGCAAGGCTGTCCGCCATTTTTTTGTCCGCCATTTTTTCCCCCTTTTCCGGCGGGTGCCTTACCTCCCTTGGGCTGGGCCAGCTGGTGGTCGGCCTGCTCCGTCTCTGCCGCTTGCCAGCTACGCCTCGGCCGGCGCAGGGGGTGGAACCACGCATGCGCGGCGCTCCCGGGCATGGAAAGTCCTCGACTTACGACCGGTTGGGTAGTCCTCGACTTACGACCGGTTTAGTCCTCGACTTATGACCGGTTTAGTCCTCGAATTACAACCGGTTTAGTCCTCGACTTACGACCGGTTGGGGTCGCGGCATTAAAAAGGTTGAGAACCACTGGTGTAAACCGTGTCTGTTGAACATTCTAAGTAAGGAAAAAAAGCTTTACCTCAAAAGAAATTGCAGTGACTTACCAAGTTGTGCACATACAAAAAGTCTCCTGCAGTTGATTTTAGGAAAATCCCATACTCTTCTATATATCTTCCGTACTTTTAAATTTCTTCATAATATTTATTATTTCTTAAAGTTAACAAAAATAATTTAAAAGAAATCTTGATGTAAAACAAGCTGGACACTTTGGATATCTAAAAACTCTACATCTCACCCGCCGGCAATTTTGGTGGCTGGGGCTGAAACGGGATGTGGAAAACTATGTAAACAGTTGTACTGTATGTGCCACAATGAAAAGAATCCAAGGGAAAACCCTGGGTTACTGCAGCCGGTGGCAGACCCTTCTCAACCATGGGAAGAAATAGCTATGGACTTTATAGTAGACCTATAGTAGAGGAAATACTGTCATCTGGACTGTGATAGACCTGTTCTCGAAGCAGGCTCATTTCATAGCCTGCAAAGGACTCCCATCTTCCCAACGACTGACCAAATTGTTCCTGAAACATATCTACAGGCTGCATGGTGCCCCTACGCGGATAATTTCGGGCAGGGGGGTGCAATTCACAGCGAAGTTTTGGAGGAGTTTTCTAAAATTAATTGGATCATCTCAAGGTTTATCATCTACTTTTCATCCGGCCACCAATGGAGCTGCAGAATCTGCTAACAAAATGGTGGAGCAATATTTCAGATGCTATGTTTCCTACCAACAGACAAACTGGACTGACCTCCTCCCTTTTGTGGAGGTGGCGTACAATAATTCTGTGCACAGCAGCACCGGCTACACACCTTTCAGAGTAGCCACAGGAAAAGAGTTCGGTCTGATACCTGAATACCCTCAGGTGCCCTCCGCTTCCCAGACACTTGACCAATGGGTGAGGGGATGGGAAGAAGTTTGGAGAAACACTAAAACTGCTTTAAAAAATACTTTTGAAAACTATAAAAAGAAGGCTGATAAAAAGAGGGCTCCCCAAAGAACATTCCAAGTTGGGGAAAAGGTTTATCTGTCGACTAAATATTTATGCCTCAAATTACCCAGTAAGAAGTTAGGACTGAAATTCTTGGGGCCTTTTCCTATTGTAAGGATCATCAATCCAGTCACCGTAGAACTGAAACTCCCTAGACTTTTAGGGAGAATTCACCCTGTCTTCCATTGCAGCTTGTTGAAACCTTATCGGGGCTCCACTTTAAGACCTCCCCCAAAGAAGGCACCTGGGCCCCTCGTAGTTGCGGGACAGACCCACTATAAAGTGAAACGTATTCTTGACTCTAGAATCCCGGCGCCGATGGCGGCTTTTCTCCAAGCCGCCCGCCCCGAGGACGCGTAAAAGCCGCAGGAGCAGCGCCAAACAGCTGCTCCGCGGCTCGGAATCCCCTTCCCCGGGCAAAGGGGAGGGGGGGAGCTTCCCTGATAGGGTTAGAACTCCCGAGCTCTCACAGTTTTACAGCTGTGGGGGTGAAGGTGAGTTCCCCCGGAGTCAGGGACTTCTCCGCGCTTCGGGCTGCCTCCGTTCCGGTGAATGAAGCCAGACACGGATTCAACCTCTGCTTATGGGAGATCGTGAGTAAACTTTTGTGAGCAGACAGAGCGATCCAGGTGCTTGGGAGCTGGAAGGATTTGAGCCTTTAGCTCTGAAGTTAATAACTCTTCTCCATTGATATTTCAAGTTTAAGAAGAAAGGAAAAAAAATGGCTGCGGAAGGGCGTTTTGCTCTTTGACAGAGACTTTCACTTTCTGGGGACTTTCAACTCTGCTTTCACTTTCTGCTGGACTACTATTGTATCAGATCTGCTTGTATTGCTGG
>NW_015392360.1:0-1299 GCF_001527695.2 Protobothrops mucrosquamatus | reverse complement strand
AGATACTCAGAAGAAGAAAGGACTTTGCTTTTTTGGCTGAAGAATTGAAAGTGAGACAAATACAATTCAGATGGGAGATACCAGCTGGTATAATGGTTAATTATATGGGCGTACGTTATCGGCTCAATACGGTGGCAAAAGCAAAAGATTTTTACAGTTCAATTTTGAAAGCAGGCCCATCAGCATCTCCACAAGGTATTAGGAAGGAAAGAACTCAAGAAGATAAAGATACTCAAGGAGCTACATCATCATCAAGCGTTACTAATTTACAAGATCAAGTTCAAGCTGAGTTACAACTTTTGGAAATTAAAGATGATCCAAAATCACAGAGATTGACCCGTGCAGCTCATAGACGTAAAGAAAAAGAGCAACGAAGAGTGGATGCAGTACCCATAGCGCAGCAAGTAACTTCAGAGCCAGTGGGAGGAGCGAGACCAAAGAAATCAGTGTCGGCTGATTTGCAGGGGGCATTCCTGAGGCTCTCTGCCACTAAATATGGCAAGGTTCCTGACATGGAATGTTAATGGCTTGAATTCACCGCAGAAAAAAAAAAGGTATTTTATTATTTGAAGCAACATAAAAATGATGTTATTTGCTTGCAAGAGACTCATATTATAGCAAAAGATCAAAAGTATCTGACTAATTCACGGTTGGGAACACATTTTATTGCACCTGCGCCCCAGAAAAAAGGTGGAGTAGTTATTTATGTTAAGAAGGAGTTTTTGCCTAAATTGATTGATTTTGACCCAGAAGGAAGATATGTTTTTATTGAAATGCTTTTGAACGGGAAGAAATGCCTTATTATTGGATTATATGCTCCAAATCAACAGCAAAAACAGTTTTATAAATTGATACATCAGAAACTAAATCAAATGGATTATAAATCTGTTATTATGATGGGAGGCTGGAATGGTGTCTTAGATTCAAGAAAAGATAAGAAAGGTTCCTGCAAAGCTTTTAACTCAACATTGCCCAAAACTTTTTTTGATTTGAAAGAGGAATTGGAACTAGAGGACATATGGAGTGAACGGAATATGGACGAGAAAGACTATACCTTTTTCTCGGATAGGCACCAATCCTACTCGAGAATTGATTTTTTTTTGATAACTAATGACTTTCTTTCTAGGGTGAAGAATGTTAAGATCTTTCCTAGGACATTGTCTGATCACAGTCCGGTGTGGATGGAATTATTTGGTGAAGAAGGAAAGAGAAGAACTTGGAGATTGAATGAAAATTTGTTTAGATATGATATAAATGTGCAGAAGTGTAAGGGTCATTTGAAAGAATTTTTTTTGTTAA
>NW_015392359.1:16285-18694 GCF_001527695.2 Protobothrops mucrosquamatus | reverse complement strand
ATTTGGAGGCTTGTGGTCCCAACATATCTGAAAAAAATATCAGGCTGGGAAAGCTGGAGCAAATATGTTCATATAACGTCAGCTGATTAATTGTTAGTAACTTGTTTGTCTGATTTAATTGTATCCCTCAGAGTTGCAAATGTGCTAGCTACAAGGAGGTGGAGCCTACACATTCATACTGCTGAGAATGGAAACATAAGCCATCTAGGCAGATGAATCAAGGTGGTACATGCTTGACCTGCTAAAGCATCTGGGTTTCCACTGTTGATAGAGTAGCAGGAGCTGACTGGCCTGTTTGGCCAGAATCTATATATAGATGTGAAGGTGAGTTCATTATTTCTAGATGACCCAGTTCTCACTGGGGTTGTAGTTCTTTAGCTGGACTGCACCATTTTAGACTGCAAGTGATATTTACTAAACTAAAACACCATTGGCCCTGTTCATATAAAACAATTCCAGTGATATATAAAATTGGTATGTGGGGAGGAAGTTTCTAATCTAATCTATTCCTTAACAACCTTGGTCTCTATGAGCCAGATTATGAATATGTATATATGCAGGTATGTATGTATGTATGTATGTATGTATGTATGTATGTATGTATGTATGTATGTATGTATGTATGTATGTGGCACAAATTGGGAGACTGGGCAAAGTGGGGGGAAGGAATTTATATAGGAAAAATACCACGGGAGAAGCATTTTTAACTACTTCCCAGTTACTTTCAAATTTAAAATGAAAGAGAAGAAGGTCCAACCTCTATTCTCTCTTGACTCTAGTAATTTGGCATACAAAAACTTTCACCCTGTGAAAGAATGTTATCATTTTTGAACCTATAACTTAGGACAATTCACACAACTGCTTGTAATTTCAGTAAAACTGCATCACAGGCCAATGTATTTTTAGGATTAAAGTTGGAAGTTGAAAGTTGGATTACTAATTGAGTGGCACTTAAATTATAAGTAGGCTGTGCCTAAGAATTACATTCATAATATGAGGTGACTTAGCAATGTAGCTCTTGCTAGGGTAGAATATGCCTTTTTCTTGGCTCTGTACATTATTTGAAATTTTAGTAGGCCATGATGGATCCAATTTCTCACCTAAGGATAGCTGGTATAGGACAGAGTTTTTTTTCTTTCTGTGCATTTTAGTTTCTCCTATAAATGGAGTCGAGAATTATGCAGCATCTCTTCTAATACCCCCCAAACAGTAATGCTACAAAGTAGGCCCAGGCATTTCTGGATTTTACCACTTCAAGCAATAGATGAGAGATAGCCTGCCAGCTTTTCGTATAAAAATGTCACATGCATTTAAACATAATGTACATCTGATAGGATCACAAAAAAGGGACTTCTCGGTGGTTCCATTTCTCTATGAGACATTTCCTCTGCGTATGATTGGCCCCCACCCTGTTGCTTTTTCAAAAGACCCTAAAAACATGGTTTTTTGTGGGCCTGGAGAAGGAACCAAGCAAATGGTTGATTTGATTGTGTTGTTGCTGCCATGGAGGACTGCATATTTTTATGTGGTTAATTTTTAAATGTTATAAGCTGCCACCTGTATGTGAGTTGGCCAGCCATATAAATTTGTTTAATGCATACATAAATAAATAAATAGAGTTGTGTGAAGAGAAAGAATAAATCCATACTAGACTTACACATTGCCCTTCCTTTCCAGATATTAGCTTTTAGGATGCTGTTATGTGGGCTGCAATTTTTAGAGGGGTTTTTAATCATATTTTAATTAGACATTTAAATATTTCTTTTTAACTAATTTTAATTTTGTAATTGTTATTGGTGTATTTTTAACTGATTGTCAGCCGCCCTGAGTCCGCAAGGAGAAGGGCGGGATATAATAATAATAATAATAATAATAATAATAATAATAATAATAATAATAATAATAATAATAATAATAATAATAATAATAATACTTCACGTAGGCTCTCAAGTGGGAGGTGCTAAGGAAGCTTATTTTTCAAAGCAACTCCTCTTTTGGCCCTGCTGGGAAACAACCAAAAATAGTAGGTCCAGTCTGGTCCAAAAAGTTATATTTGGTACATGACTCATTGACATCACAGCATGAATAAATACATTCACACTCAGAGTTGACCTTGCTTGTCACTATTCCAGGGTAATCATTGTAAGGTGATGTGGCACTCTTATGTGCAGTGGTCATCTTTACAGGAAGTTCAGCCACCACAAAGAGCCCTGGGAAGTTGTCATTTCCTGTGATGGCACCACTGGGATCAGAGCTACAGTAGAGTTGGGAAGGAATGTTCATCCCCACTTCTTCCTATCCCACATTCATCCCCCACCTGCAGCTACATGGAGTGTTTTCATTTTTTTCATTTTTTTATACCCACTCTGAGAGTTCAAAGACAACTCCAGATTTTGTGGGAATGTGCTA
>NW_015392359.1:11642-14138 GCF_001527695.2 Protobothrops mucrosquamatus | reverse complement strand
CTGGGAAGTTGTCATTTCCTGTGATGGCACCACTGGGATCAGAGCTACAGTAGAGTTGGGAAGGAATGTTCATCCCCACTTCTTCCTATCCCACATTCATCCCCCACCTGCAGCTACATGGAGTGTTTTCATTTTTTTCATTTTTTTATACCCACTCTGAGAGTTCAAAGACAACTCCAGATTTTGTGGGAATGTGCTAGTTTAGAACTTATTTCTTCCTGACATCAGGAAGAGAGAATTCATTCTCTTTCCTCTCATGTCTGGAAAACACAGTTGACACAAGGAGGTTAGTTTAAACCAGTCTTTCCCAAACTTGGCAGTTTTAAGCTGTGTGGACTTCAACTCCCGGAATCCCCCCACTAGGTGACCTCAATTTGGGTTAGTTTAAACCAACACAACCTCAACAATATTTTGGGTAATAACTAAGCCTCTCTGGTGCTGAATGTATTTGGATGACACATCACCCTTACCCCCATCCTCTTAACATATAGACCTTAAACCAACTCCCGGTATATATACTATATGAATATACTGTAAGGTTTCTGTTTCTGTAGCAAATAATACACATGAAGGAGTGAGCATGAGACTGGGTGAAAATATGATTGGATAGTGTACATTTGGCACATATAAAAACATTATTAGCTGAGAAGGATTCTTCTCTATGAGAATTTGTAATTTGAACTTCTTCTCCTCTGTTCCATGTGAGAACAGTAAACTACATTGTGGTCATATTTCAGAGCTATAAACTGTTCTTGAAATATATTTTCATATCAAATCGGTTAAGGGAACACTGAACATTATTCCTGCAAGCACTAAGAAAATAAAATAGATTTATACTGTGCATATAAGAAGCAACAGTGAGAACTGGACATGGAACTACTGATTGGTTCAAAATTGGGAAAGGAGTCCGGCTGTATTCTGTCGCCCTGCCTATTTAACTTATATGGAGAGCACATCATGAGAAAGGCAGGGCTAGATGAATCAAAAGTTGCAATTAAGATTGCTGGGAGAAATATCAACAACCTAAGATATGCAGATGATACCACACTAATGGCAGAAAGTGAAGAGGAACTAAAAAGCCTCTTGATGCGGGTGAAGAAGGAGAGTGCAAAAGTTGGCTTGAAACTCAACATTAAGAAAACCAAGATCATGGCATCCGGTCCTCTTAATTCCTGGCAAATAGATGGGGAAGAAATGGAGGTAGTGACAGATTTTATCTTCCTGGGCTCCAAGATCACCACAGATGGGGACTGCAGCCAAGAAATTAAAAGACGCTTGCTCCTGGGGAGGAAAGCTATGGCAAATCTAGACAGCATACTAAAAAGCAAAGACATTACCCTGCCAACAAAAGTATGTATAGTCAAGGCCATGGTTTTCCCATTTGCAATGTATGGCTGTGAAAGTTGGACCACAAGAAAGGCTGAGCGCCAAAGAATTGAGGCCTTTGAACTATGGTGCTGGAGAAGACTCCTGCGAGTCCCCTGGACTGCAAGGCGATCAAACCAGTCAGTCCTAGAGAAGATCAACCCTGACTGCTTTTTAGAAGGCCAGATCCTGAAGTTGAAACTCAAATACTTTGGCCACCTAATGAGAAGGAAGGACTCACTGGAGAAGGGCCTAATGCTGGGAAAGATTGAGGGCAATAGAAGAAAGGGATGACAGAGAATGAGGTGGCTGGATAGAGTCACTGAAGCAGTAGGCGTGAGCTTAAATGGACTCCAGAAGATGGTAGAGGACAGGAAGGCCTGGAAGAATGTTGTCCATGGGTTGCGATGGGTCGGACACGACTTTGCAACTAACAACAACAGCATACTGCGTACACTATGTTCAGTGTATGGTCTGGGGAAATGGATACAGTATTTTTATTCAACAGGATTAAAAGTAGTAGGAAGTATGGCAATAAGACCTGTAAAAGCTAGCACAGGGAACATATCTTTTCCACACGTGTCATTGCTCAGATCATAGTGGTAATCGCAATCCGTATTTAATTAAAATTAACAAATCAAAATAGATCAGCTAGAAAAATATAACTATGGATATAGTCCAGAGTCAAATCATATACTTTGGTTCTTAGATGAAGGATGGCACCACCACGCAACAAACAGTTCTGTCATTGTGCAAACATCTTACCCACACAAAAGAGCAGATGATGCTTGCCAAGACTTCATTCAACTTTGCTTTCCTCTACTATCTAGAGTGCTGCTCTGTTTTGAACCCTTCCTGCTTTTAGATTTTAGTAATATTGCAACACAAAGATACGTGTGCTTAATAGAAACTATTGTCCCACTTTAAAAATCTTCCTAGAGGGCAGAAATTGGGACAGTGTTTCTTTTCAGTAGAAAGAAACAGAAAAGAGTGACAGTTGAAGAAAACGAGTTACCTCATTGTCATTCATTTCTGAATCACATTTATAAAATCCTAGCAGTGTCACAATACTATGAAAGAGATCATGGCTAGATTGTGTTGGCGGGATTGTAAACACATGAATACTTATTG
>NW_015392359.1:0-11451 GCF_001527695.2 Protobothrops mucrosquamatus | reverse complement strand
AAAAAAAAAAAAAGTTAACAATTATGGATAATTATGGATAATTTTCCATTTATAAAGTATATTGTCATGCTTTTTCTAATAGATTAGCCTTGCTTGTACAAATGCCATTCTGGGTAAAAAAATATTAAAATTAAATATTAAAAGGATTTAGTTCTTAAATATCTTAATTTTACATCTGGTAAAGCATATTTATTATGGCCAGGAGACTAACTATCAACCAAGAAAACTCCTGTTAACTTTTATTTATTGTGATGTCCGAAGTACCAAATTTAAAAATAAAAAGTACATGGAGCAGTGCCATGTAAAAATTCCCTCCACTTATTTGATGGGGATTCTGTGCTCTTCCCAAAATCCTATTGAAAGGACTGTCAAAATTTATCCTTTGGTCCTTGCAAGAAAATGATAGTGTTTACCGCATCTTAGAACATGCCAATCTAAACCTAGATGGCCTAGTACCTGAATCCAGCTCTCATTTAATGTCAAGATGGGAGGGGATACCCTCCTAATCTTCAATCGATTTATCTATAGTTTTGAATATGAAATCTTTCCCAAGTTTCCCAATCAATAATTCTTCCTTAACTTAGAAGGATTTAATTAAGACTCAAAAGTGCAGGCAATTATGTTACTTATGTAAATACAGAACCAACCAATCAATCAATTGGGCAAAGAGCTGCTGCATTCTTGACCAACTGAAGTTCCTGAACTATATATGCAATTTAGTACATCATGACAAACTATGGTTTATTTAACCATGATATACTGAACAGTCATAATTGGCTACATTTACATAAAATAGTAAGCCAGCCAAACCTATGGTTTACACACACACACACACACACACACACACACACACACACTTTCATATATATTCTATTAAGCTTGGTTATTTGCTTGCAGACATTTCATTAACTCAACTAGATAATATCAGCACTGCACTGAACTTATTACCTAGTTGGGTAATGAAAAGTGTGCAAGTAAACAACCAAGCTCAGAGAGCACCAAGAACTTCACAGGTCAACCTTGAGCTACAGATAGTCTATTCTATTGGAACATCCCACCAAGCCAGGTCCAACACATTACATATGAACTTCATCAGTGTCTTTAGAACGGTTGCTGGTAATATAACGATGCAGTAATCTGCTTTATATTGAACCCCAAATTGCTGACACCGATAGTCATATATTTTCAGAGGATACATGCAGATTTTCAAACTTTACTAGAAGATCTCTGATTTTGTATCTGGGCTCTTCTGCATGCCTCCCCAACTATCAGACTACGGGCAATATAAGCAATAGCAACGACATCCTGAAAATCTATTTATATATTAAATGTGGCGACAGCCCATCCCACTCAACAGAGCAACTCTGGGCAGTGTACAATTAAAAGATAAAAATCATATAAATATTATATTCTTTCAGAAGGCAATTAAAGCAGGAACAGAATGATTAAAGTTAAAAATTAAAAGGTGGGAGGAGGGACATCAAGGCACCAGCCAATCCCAAGGTTGGTTAATGAATGTTAATTCGTTAAATTAATGATATCTGCTTCCATCTGAATTTTTGAGCCCTAGAGATGGTAGTCTTACTCTGTTATAGCAGAGTAACAAATCTGCCTAGCATTCCAATAAGTCAGAAATAAACAAGTTTAAGATACAATAGTAACTTAGTTTCAGTATATTTCATCTAATAGGCATGGCACAGCAGGGCCCAAAAAAAGGTATCTTCCTGGGGACTCCTCCCCAAGTCCCAAATAGAGAAGGAGAAAACTTCAGTTCACAAACAAGTTCCTCCACATTCACTCCTTGGGAGCCACCCTTTAAGCTCTTAAAGGTGTGATGCAAGAGACAGAGCATAGTCCTAGTGTGTGTGCCACCCAGCAACTATCTCTCATTATATAGGCAAGCTGATTTCTAGGGTGCTGGGAAGATCAGACCTAGAATGATTGAGTACATGGAAAGGTGCTTGGGAAAGGCTTGGTGCCCGGGAAGAAGATACTTCTGAGGGCATTCTTCATGGGACAGCACCGGAGCCTCGGAAAACAATCTCCTTTAAATGACCTCCATGGATGAATCACATCTGAGCATCTTATGATAATGTACGTACGTAACTGTGTACCACATTGGTGTCATACCAACCAAATAATGCAGTAATATATTGGGGGTAGCTAATGTGTATTTTATCCTGCTTTTTTATTTTTATTTTGCTGCAATTTGAAAGGTGGTGGTGGTAATTTATACTGTATTGTTATGGTTTTGATTGTTAGCTAACTTGGATATAGGAAGAGATGGGTTAAGTGAAACTATTTTGGCTGGAAAGCGAGTTAGAAAAGTTTGTGTGTTTGTGTTTGTGTGTGTATCTAACAATCACAAACAGGATTTAAAATTAGATTAATGAAATACAGTTGATGTGATTTCTTCCCATGAATTTTAATGACTTCCCTGTTTTGCCAGTTTGGTGGGGCCGTAAGGGCCACATCCAAGCCTTTATGGGACCAAATACTGTCCCAGGTTACATTAGGTTGTACAGCCTTGTCTAAATAGCATCTCTGTGGATCCACACATGGATGGAACAGGGAGCTTCTGGGTTTGGAGAGCAGCTCCTCCCAGCTGCTTGGAATCAAGCCTTGTGTTACATTTACATATTCTTCTTCTTCTTCAATTTGTAGCTGTTTGATTACAGATCTGTATGCTCTGCTTTTCATCCAGCTTGCTTCACAGAAGTGATCTTAGAGGGCAGGGATGTCTCAGAACAACACTAGCAAAGAAGCTCCCGCCGCCACCCCGGGTGAGTGCCCTGTGTGTTACGAAACATTTCAGTCTCCAAAAGTGTCACGCCGGATGCTGAGCTGCGGCCACACATTTTGCCATGACTGTTTGGTCAAGTGTCTACTGTCACATGAAGAAGGCCCTCTACCAAATACCCTTACATGTCCCATCTGTCGCTTTGTGACTTTTCTCTGTAATAAAAGGGACTGCCTGCCTTCCAAGCCAGCCCTGAATCCATCCTCTTTGGAGTTGCCTCTCTCACCTTCCTCGTTGCCACTCACCTGTGGAGTGCCACCCAGCTCTGCAAATACTTTGGTGGTTCCTGGCCATTTCCTCTTGCCACTGCACACTTATGACAGACACCAATGTCTGCAGAGGTATCCTACCATGGACTCCATTGTACAGCCCATTGGCCTGGAACGTGAATCTCATATCTTCATTATTACTCAGTGTGGAATGCCACTGATTGAAGAGGACTATGTTACCATAGCTCAAGATCACAGCACCGGAGAAGCTCCTGACACAGAGGCGTCACAAACATGTCCTGGAATGGGCTGCTTCCAGTCACCTATTATGATGGCTGTTTTCCTTATCTCTGCTGTTGCTCTGTTGGGGGCTGTACTTCCCTGGCTCCTGCTTGTGAGAAATAATGAATGAACATGTTGGACGAATCATTCCATTTCCAAGATGGGACTATTCCATGATCAAGATTGTTCATCGCTACATCTACAGTATGGAAACCCAAATGTTTGCAGGGTCCAGATGGATGGGAAGTCTATGAAGGAACTGGGAATTGCAGAAAATGGTATTTGCGTTATTCTTCCCTTGTCAGGGTTAATAGTATCCTTACTTCAGAGGTGCAAGGAAGACCACCAAGAGAAATGATTGATCCTTATACTAAGATAGCTTCCACTACTATTGCATCGTCTTGTTTAATTGTATTGGTCTTCAACTCCATGACATCCAGGAAGCAGGTTAATGGCTGCGCTAGTAATTATGGATATTGTAATCTGATCTATTTGGCGGGTGCTGAGATGACGGAGGATATAGGATGACAATTATTCATGGTCTAGTTATATGGCAGATGCTTATCTGTCCTTCCTCTGAGTTGCTCAAAGCTTTATGAAAGTTCTCCAATTCCCAATCAGGTCAGATCAGATTAAAGATAGAAATATTTCTCAAATTTATCCAACGACATTCCTTGCTGTTCCAGAATTGAAATCTTTCCTATCAACCATCTTTATATCCCATTTGCTTTTGGAGGTCAGCTGGAACTCCTTTCCACAGGGAGGTTGTTTTCACAAACTGTTCTTGCCTACTGAAAAATTAATTCTGCCTTTCATTTCAGCCTCCACTGTAATCAAATAAAAAAAAATCCTCTTCAAAAAAAAAGCTTATTGCAGACGAGGCAGTAAGGAGAATTTTGGGTTTATTCCACTCAAATTCCAACTCTCCCATCACATAGTTCTGCAATATTAACTCAACAGGATTTTTATCCTGTAGACTAGCAAGGCCTGAATTTCTACAAATATAATTGGGCAGAAGTGATCTTTTGAGATGTTTCATTATGTTCTGGGCGTAGAAATTGCTACTTGCTTATTCTGTTCTCAAGGCAAAACCACAGTGCAGGTAAGGCAGATGTGGCTAGCTGGGATACTGTTAAGCCAGGTCTGAGCAAGAGCCATTTAGATGCATTCTATACTGCGTTGCTATTGATCTCTTCTGATGCTGTGGTAGGCTACCTACTATTGTACTACGTGTGTAAAGTATCAGTCATTGTGATATTTTAAAGCCAGATTTATGTTATTTTTGTAGCTTCTGAGTTTTGTTTTCTACTTTTGATAATTGTTGTTACAACTAAGATTAATAAAATATTCCATTTTGGCTGCAGCCTTAGCATATATATGGTCTACTTTAGTTTTCAAGAGCAGTTTTACCAAATTGTCTTTTCTTCATTCCAAAGCCTAATATTGCCAAAATCTTTCCTAACTTGCCTAGACAGGAATTCCTTCTTGTGAATCTCAGTTGAATATACAGTCAATAAGTGTCCCTTATGGGCAATGGAAAGAACATCACATGTATAATTTCCAAAGCCAGCTTTCCCCAACCAGGCAAACTCCAGACTAGCTAGGAATCCTGGGAGTTGTAGTCTTAGTATATCAGGAGGTACCAGATTTGGGAAGTCTGCTGCAGAACTGTAGTGTGCATGTGTCTTGGCATCATAATGGCAGGTGCCACTAGGCAATTGAAGCCCTTTTTCTTTATGTGCATGTCATACTTGTGATGTCATACTTGTGTTGAAATGAAGTTCCCATGGTGACCTAAGGAATTGTTCAGCTATGGTTAGAATTGCAAATATTCAATTGTAAAATAAAGTAAAAACAAACTGATGAGTTCATACAACATATACAACTGTTATTCCAAGTCAAATATCTTACACCGATTCCCCGATACCATACATGCCCTTTTAAAACAATAATATAAAGCAGGAGTCTTCAAACCTGGCCCTTTAACACTTGTGGACTTCAACTCCCAGAATTCCTTAGCCAGGCAAGCTGGCTGAGGAATTCTGGGAGTTGAAGTCCACAAGTCATAAAAGGGCCAAGTTTGAAGACCCCTGATGTAAAGGCTAGTAGTTTAGACATTCTGTAAGAGTACTGTAAATGTGAATTACCCAGAAATCCTGGACTTCATCTTAAAAAGAACATGGAAAATACCTTTAGAAATCCTGAAGTTTCTCATATTTGGTAAGATGCAAGTTATAATTTGATGAGTCAGAATATGTAACCTGGATGTCAAATGTTCACCAAGAACTAAATTAGAGCTAGGGTTGGAAAGGTATAATTAGGATCTTCCAGATCTTTAAAAATTGAATTGGAGAAGAAACATGAAACCCCAAATGACTTCTGGGAGGATGAGGAATTTCTGAAAGTATGTTTTTCCAGCAATGACACGGTCCCCTATATCCATAAAAACTATTAGCTCCATGGGGAGCAAAAACCTGCTGCACTATTTTTTTTAAGAGGGGAAAGAGAAGTGGAGATAAAGACAACTGGGTATGATTTCTAAATATTCCACTTTTAATAGGAGAAGGTTATCTCCATACTGGAGAACATGCTTGTATCCATTATAAAATTTTATAAGTGCAGGCTGTTGCCACTTGGAAGCATACTGAATAGCCAAGTCAAAAGATTTAGTCTGGTAGATAGCAAGGATTCTTGATAAATGTCCCTAAAATTTAAAAATGGGATCCAGGAATGACTTCTCCACACATCTTTATTCCTCTACTTGATACAGGACTGGAAACCAGCAAAATGTAGCATGACTATCAGGAGAGTCCTATGAGAACTGACCAAAGTCTCTCTAGTCCAGCATTTTGTTTCTCACATTTGACAACTGCTATAAGCCAAGAGAAGGGAATTACGTCGTGTTCCTTCTTGCTGTATTCTCCAATTGCCAATTTCCATTCAACATCAACTCCTCTGACTTGACAAGTAAAATATATACCTATGACATTAACTGTAAGAGCAATTAGCCTACAAATCATAGTCCTGCCTGAAGATTTCCTGTACCGCTATGAACAACTGCAAGATTTTGTTGAAGATTCACATGAACAATAATGCAGGAATAATCTTTTATGCTTACGACATAAAAGCACTAAGAAATTAAGCTGGGTCTAAAAAACAAGATTTCATATGGAGATTTTATTAGTATTGTCCAAAATACCATGGGCACTACAAGGTATTAATCAAGTTTTTCTTGCTGATGCTACATGGTACAGACAGTATTGTATTCAGATTAGGTTTTTTTTCCAAATCTGCAAAGAAACACAACTCTTCAAAACGTTCAAAGATGATCATTGAAACGGTGCTAGATACGGCATGCACTTAGAGAGCACAAGCTGCTAATGCTAAGTTTAGAAGGGGCCCTGGGATAGGAGAGATATTGTGGCTTTGGAGTGGCTGTTTTATTTCATTGCCTGTTATCAAGCTGGCAGGATATTTTTTACATTTTTATTTTTATTTTTTTTACTATGGTGCACCAAAGTCCAAGGGCATCTGCAGTTCTTCATGAGCTGTTCTTAGAAATTCTGATCTGATCTTGTAGCACAGAGGCCTAATTCTCCCATTCCCCCCCATCTAATGTACCTAGTGTGTCCCACAAAGCCTGGTTTTGAAATTAATTCCATGAGAAATCAACCTTGGATCATAATTCTCCCCTCTTTCTTACCTTCTGGATAAAAGCAATGTTTACATTTCTCTTCAAAGAGCCTGTGCAAACCTAGATTCATGCATGTGTCATCTTTGTTGCCAGAGATGGATTGGTTGCTGATTTGCTTCTGGGTACAATTCAAGGTGCTAGTTATCACTTTTAATGCCCCACATGGCTAGGGGACAGGTTATCTGAAGGACAGCCTCTCTCCAGTTCACCGAGGGGAAAAAAACAGGATATGTTGCAAGTTCCAACTATTGGAAAAGTACATCTTGTGAAACCAAGAAAAAAGGCCTTCTTAGTGGTGGCTCCCTCCCTATGAAATACAATTCCCTTCAAGATAAGATTGGCATCCACCTTGCTACTTTTCTGGAAGGCCCTGAAGATGTGGTTTTGTCAGCAGGCCTGTGGAGCCCAGACTACTACGGAGCTGGTCAAGTGGCTTGTGTGATTGATTATACAGGTTGCTGCCTTGAGGGAGGTAGGGAGGCAAAGTTTTAGGTTGTGGATTTTTAATGCTGTACACCTCCCGGTGTTACCATATATGAATTGGGTGGCCACATATATTTGTTAAATAAATTCTTTAAGATCCACATTGATAGCATTTTGCTCAGCATAAAGCTAGCTTGCTCAGTGATTTTAGATACTGTCTAGAGCAGAGATGAGGAACTATGGCCCCTTTATGACGTGTGAACTTCAATTCCTGAGCCACAAATCATAAAGGGGCCATAGTTCCCCACCCCTTGTCTAGAGTGTTGATTTTCCCACTTCTGCCTTCCAGAAGTGCTGTCTGTGTCAGCTAATGGGAATAATGCCACAAGAGTACCAGTCTTGGTAAGGGTAACATAAAGTTTATGCTATCTTATTCAGCACCAGCAATCCAGAGTCCCATCTCCAGATAAGGCTAAGGAAGTGTCTTTCTTCTAGGAGGCCAGCTGGATTCCTCTCAACTTCTGAAGAAGTTTAATAAAGGGAAGGAAAAATTCTTCCTGTTTTATTTTAAAAAGGTACGGGGAGCTTTCCAACTGTAGGACATTTACTGCAAACACAAACATTGTGTACACGGGTTTATTTAATAAAAACTGGTTGAACAGCAAAGGTCTGGAACGGATGTAATGGACCAGCTGTTTGCTAATCACTTTTCCAGTGCTAATTAACAGAGATGTGTCTCTCTCTCTCTCTCACACACACACACACACGTGCACGGAGTCTAATTACTTGTGATAATTGTAAGGACCACTGGAAGAAGAACATTTTCACGATCACTAAATACTGCACAGAAGTGGACTTACATCCAAAGTATAAAATGACCGAAGACAAGTGAGCAGCATTGCCTTTCAAACCTTACTTGGGGATTTCCTTGAGGCCTCTGGTTGGTTCTTCTAGGAAACAGAAGATAGGACTGGACTTTACTTTGAACTATGGGGTTATTCATTTGCTTGTCTGTTTTTGTCTTCCTAATAGCCAACAGTGATTTTATGGGTACAGAGAAGTACCAAGAGCCATTTTGCTTGCTATGGAAGCATCTATCAGAAAGGTCATGGATTCTCCTCTGGCGTAAAGTAACTCCTGCCTTCTGCTTGTGCATGTGGCCGGATGGATTGCATGATTTGTTCAGGAAAGCGCCACTCAAAGAAAGGGCCCCCGAGAGCATGCCAAAAGTGAGACTCATTTTCCCCCAACTTGAATCTAACTAGTCTTCTTCTGCAGCTCTTGTTCCAAGTGATTCTGTTATTCCTGAGTTAAGTGACCTCTGAATGCTGAATGACCTTGTTCTGTTCATCAAATCATATAAGTTAATTACTGACTGATATGAATGATTGGCTGAAGAAGTAATCAATTATATGTAATCAAAGTCAACACGGACTCTAAAATCAGTAAACAAAATTGCATAGCGTTATCTTAGTCATCTCACAATTGCCATTATCTATCTTCTGCGTGGAGTGCAGTCCAAAGTCTTATCTGTTTTTCAGATTCCACAATGTTATGGCACTTTAGCCATAGTCATACTATATAGATATACACCCTCTAGCTCAGGGGTCTCCAGCTCCCGGTCATTGGTCATGCCAGAAACTGATCTGGACAAATAAGTGAAGTCCCACCCATGGGATGCAGTCAACACACAAAACCACACACCCTTCAATCAGCAGAAAAACCTCTTTCCACGGAATCGCTCCCTGGTTCCCAAAAGGTTGGGAGCTGCTGTTCTAGCTTACTCTTATTTGAACTACACCAATATATCTGTCAACTCTCTCTGAAGCCACAGGGTGGTGCTAGTGTATTGTTACAATACGTAACTCCTTAGTTTTTTTCTCTCTAAGAAGCTGATGGAGGGAGGAACTGGTAGGATGAGAGAGCATAGGGAGAGAAAAATGGATACTTTGACCATAATCTCCTCTTCTTCTAATTAACATTAAATAATAGGCAATGCTTCTTTAATAATAGAGGAATGTTTGAGAAGCTGAGGAAATGACCCTAGGCATTCTTACAACGAGCTACAATAGGCTTGCAAAAAGCTAATACAAGGTTCCACTCAGGTTTAGAGTGGAGAAACAAGAGAGTAGCAAACAGGAATGCATCTTACACAGGCAGGCAATAAGTGAACCTTTGGGCTAAGCCCACCTTAAACACTATGTTGTTTTCTAGTTTATCATTTTAGCCTTGTGAATCCATGATCTGAAAGAGCTCGTGCGTATGTGTATATTCTTGCTCGGCTCTTAAGATCAAGATCCTCAGAACCGTAGCCTGATAAATTGTTCATCTCGAGAAAAGACCTAATCTCCTTAAGGCCAACTCATAGCCTATAATTCAATTGATGAAAAATCAGCTTAGTGCAGCACTGTCACTGCTGTTCCGGTAATTGCCTCTCCCAGCCAGTCAGGCTGATTGGGTTATCTCCATCAGCTGTGCAAGCTCTCTCTGCTGACCCCTTCACCTGAACTGAGCGCTGCTTAGTTGGGCACTGCTGTTCATTCGGGCACAGCACCCTTGAATGTTGGATTAATGATCCAAAATTTCCCCCGCTGCATCTCCATGGCTCTTCCAGTATCGGCTTTCCGGAGGACATTGCACTTTCCTGTGAGTGTACAGGAGTCCCTTGAATGTGAAGAACTAATTACATTCAATACTTTGAAATGAAAAGACAGATAAGAAGAAATGAGATGAATAGGCATGTATGAGAATGAAGGATACTGGAGAAAAAAATAAAAATGGAGTAAATAAGAAATAAGAAAATAAGTAAATAAGAATAAGAAAATAAGGACAGCTTTGCTGAAGTAGATCTAAGGACCACCTAGTCCGGCATTCTCTTTCCTGACCAATAATAATATGCCTCCTGGATGACAACAGGGAAAAGAGGAGTGCATAGATCTATACAAGAGATGTGGAGAGGGAGGCTGTTTTTGATCCTGGGGGTAATAGAAGAGCTATTCTCTCTCTGTCTCTCTCTCTGTCTCTGTCTCTGTCTCTGTCTCTCTCTCTCTCTCTCTCTCTCTCCTTCTCCATCTCTCTCTCTCTCTCCTTCCCTCTCTCCCTCTCTCTCCCTCCCTCCCTCTCTCTCCCCCTCTCCCTCCCTCTCTCTCTCCCTCCCTCCCTCTCTCTCCCCCTCTCTCTCTCCTTCTCTCTCCTTCTCCTTCTCTCCCTCTCTCCCTCTCCCTCTCTCTCTCTCTCTCCCTCCTCTCTCTCTCCTTCTCTCTCTCTCTCTCCCTCCCTCCCTCCCTTCCCCCCCCTCTCCATATGTGAGTGTGAGTGTGTGGCATCTTCAAGACAAGGTGGACTCCTGCCTGAAGTAATCCCTGGAGTCTCCTTGGTAAGATTTTATTAGTGGTTTATTCTTGCCTCCTTCCTAGGGCTGAAAGGGAGGGACTGGTCCCAACCAGTTGGCTTTGGGCCTAATGGGGGATTAGAACTCACAGTCTCCCTTTTTCTAGCCTGGCGCCTTAACCACTATACCAAACCGTAGCCGTTGATAATCTTATTTATTAGTTGTTTAAACCCCCCTTTAACGTTATCTACACTAACGTATGGCCACAAATTGGGATAATAAACACCGTCATTTAATTCTGCTACATATAAACATGTACACTTTGCCCCAAATTTCCTGATAGTTACTGGAATCATCAACTCCTACTGATATGAATATTCCAATGTTTTCTGGGGAAAGGACACTTTTTTCCCTCCGGGATCGCAGAGATTTTATCATGTTCCCCATTATTTGCCTTTCCTCCCGATCTAGTTTCCACTCCCTCTTCCCTCCTTGGTCCAATAATTCAGTAGTCGGGGGTAAGATTGGAATTATGTTTGGAGAAAAGAGCTTAGGAATACTGAAATGTCCAAGTCCACACATGGCCTGTATTTTGCAGTACTGTACTCATGAACACAGCACAGTATAGCCCAGGGCTTTTCAACCAGTGGTACGGGTACCACCTGTGGTACATTGGCACCTGGCAGGTGGTACGCGACCATCCTAGAAAAGT
>NW_015392358.1:23332-33319 GCF_001527695.2 Protobothrops mucrosquamatus | reverse complement strand
TTAGAAATCAAGGAACATCGTTAAGTCAAAGAAATCGATTATTTTCAAGGGCAACAAACAGACTGCAGATAGTTTGACGGTTATGATATTTATGTTCGCTTTGCAACCTATGTGCCCTTTCGCTACTTTTTCAAAATTCTAGAATATATCCGCTTCTAAACAGCAAAGACTTGTGAGAACTATATTTGGCCAAAGGGAATGCATTTTACATGAACCATTTTTATAACTGCTGAAATTTCTGCACTTCAGAAGTCAAAAGAATGTTTATGAACTGGCAGAGCATTCCCGTGGGATATACTAGCATTTAAGAGGGTCTGGAAGGAAATACAATTTTGGATTCTCCCACAGCGTGTTCTCACCACTTTGCAATATAGTACTGCCAAATCGACTCCTTCATAAAGCAACTTCCAAAACAGAAACCACTTCCAAAAGCTCCAGGACGTGGTCTTTCTTTGCTTTAGCTTTCTTGCCCAACACCTTTTAGATTTTAGATATTAACATCAACATGTCATGAGGTTTGATAATCTAGTGGAATGTTGGTTATTTTTTTTAAACTAAAATTATTATATTTTGGGATTTTGCAGATGCCATCAGGGGACTTGTGTGTCATAGTGCCTGCAGATGTTGCAATGTGGACTCCTGGCTTATAGGTGCTCCTCAAAAAATCCTCTGTGATGATGTAATGAGCCACATAAATGAAAGGGCAGGGAACGTCTTTTTAAAAGAAAATCAGAAACAATCACACTATAGTTTCTGAATGGATACAAGTGCAAAATTTTTAAAATTATAATTATTTATAATTATAAGCAAAATTTGTGGCAGCAAAAGACCTCTGTATGAATTAAGTCCTTCGTTTAGTCTGCAGAAATGCAAGATAAATGCCATATATCATGGTTTAGAAAAAGGCAGATAAAAAATCCAGAAAGACCAGTAACTTGTTTTTGTCAATATGCAATATAAAGCATTTTAATATTATAACTTTTAAGAATCTATAGGAATACTAAGACTTTCTCAAATTGTTGGGACCACTAAAGTTTTGGCCTTGTATTAGTCTTTCTATACCCTCAAAGATGAAGGCTTCCCTTTGGAGAGGCCAATCATACCTGCTCTGCATGATCTAACTCTTCTGCTTTCTATTATGACATCATCAGATCTTATTCTACCAATGCATCTGTAACCAAGCTCTGGTTATTTTCAAATGAGCAGGTAAGAGAATTTATCCAACATCAATTTATCCAATAAGTTTCCCTTTTCAATTGTTCATTTGCTTTTGTAAATTACAAGCTGTAACTATTCAGATTCAACTCATCCCATTTTTACTTAACAGAACTTAATTTCAAAGTACTATCAGAAAGTAATAATTATTTCAATTCTGCCATTTTGCTTAATTGACCAAATTCAAAGTACAGGCTACAGGGGAGATGAGAGAGTAGGAAAACTAGAATGGAAAGTTAGGGAGAACAGTGTTTTGGAAGAAACTGAAAGAAATGGTCATACCTTGTGATAATTCCCACTGTATCC
Organism: Protobothrops mucrosquamatus; assembly: GCF_001527695.2. Classification (NCBI taxonomy): domain Eukaryota; kingdom Metazoa; phylum Chordata; class Lepidosauria; order Squamata; family Viperidae; genus Protobothrops; species Protobothrops mucrosquamatus. The sequence goes on along the minus strand of NW_015392358.1, from coordinate 31,798 downwards.
TACAATAACTCTTATCTACAAGTTTACTAAGCTGGTTTGCATGCTCCTACTTAGGATTAATTGGTTTACAATTTGTGGCTCTCTGATTCCAAATAAGAATTATGGAGGCAATGAAGAAAAATTCCCAATAAATAGGTTAGAAATAAAGAACTGCTGTAAAAGCTCTTTCTAGAGCTTTAGAAGCAGAAAAAGCATATGAAGGTGCTTAGTTTTGATCATGCACAAGCCAGCAACCAATCCTTACATTCCTAAAACTCACTCCAAAATCACTGTCTGCCAACTTTTTCTTGTAAGATTACTGATGTTTTGGCTGGGATATTCAGAAAAATCTAGGAATAAGTAGAAATTTTCCAGATCCATACCAATATAACACGATAATATTACCCCATGAATAAAACTTCCTGAATGAAAAAAAATCAGCATGTCAAGAATGATCGGCCAGGTCTGCTTTAATGCAGGGAGTTATGCTGTCGATATCAAGACCGAAAAATACTCAAGTGTCCAAATCTCTTCTTACAACCTCAGGTTGCCTGGTTTGAAGAATAGAATAGAATATCAGAGTTGGAAGTGACCTTGGAGGTCTTCTAGTCCAACCTCCTGCTCAAGCAGGAGAACCTATACCATTTCAGAAAAAAATATAATTGTTCAATTTTTATGGATGGGTTAAGCCACCCTAAAATACTTACTGCCAATAACCTTGTGTAGCATTTTAATACGCCATCAGGAATAGAACTGAATCAGATGGCTATCAAAATTAAGATATTAGTTAAAATTTGGGAGGAGCTCAATAGTTTGCCATAATAGTTATCATCTGCTCTTCACTCTATGCTCAACTGCAAGCTCTTTTTTTCCCTAGATTTTGAGTTGGCATTCCGCAAACAAAGAACCATTATGTCTCAAAGATTCCATAGGTCCAGTATTTCCTCATTTGTCTCTCTTGTACATGAGGGAGATACAAGGCTTCTGGGCGAAAGCATGAAACGGACAATATTGAGGACGAAGGAAAGATAGTGGACATCTTCCATGAAAATGAGTCACAACACAAGCAGGGAAGAATTTGATCTGGATGAATTTATTCTTAAAAAGTACAGAATAGAGGATTTGGGCAATAGTTTATAACTGTGAAATAGGATTTAAAAAAGAATGATATAAACTTCCTGTTCAAGGAACTGATCTTCAAGTACCAGATGCTTGGTGGAAATCATTAATGATGGTTGATTCCACAAAGCTCTGCTTTAGAGTTTGCGGGAGATATCTCTTTGTTACATACAGACTGGACTTTTTAAAATTTGATTCAACAGGGTAACATTTAGTTGCTTATCCTTATAAAATATGCCAGCAGAGGCATACCAAATAAATCATTCTTATCATTTCTCCTGTTCAAATATGCCCAGCAATTTTGTTTTACCTTATTTATTGTTGAGGAAGGATTTTCTTTAGGGGGGGAAACATAGTAAGTATTTAACTTGGAACATGAGAAATATAATTCACTAAATAACATATTTAGAATGAAAGCAACAGTAAAAAATAATTCTTGCTTACAGAATAAAGATGGGGATCTATTGATTTAAAAGTAAAGCAGGACATCATGTTCTTTAAGTCCCATTTAACTTCAGTCAAGGAAAAATAAAATTTGAAGGAAGGGTATTTTGCTAGAATTGAGATATCACAGAGAAGGCCCTGTTTCTTGAGATCACTAACCTAATATATCTTTCTGGCAAGCACATCAGAAATGTGCAAGCACCACCACTACTTCTTAAAAACAAAAACAAACCCCCAGCCCTTATACAGTAATTCTTTTTTGTTTTGTTATCTGTTATTTATAAGAACAAGTAATTGGAGAAAAATGGAAGGGATTGTAAAAACAAAATAAAACAAAAAACACTCTGCTGAAAAGTTAAATTGCATGTGTTGATGCCATCTGCTATTTATTCTTATATAGCGCCGTGTAGGTGGTTATTACAGTGTTAACTTTTGCAATCAAAATGTTCCAGAAAGTGTCAATATTAACAGTGTTGAAGGCATTAAGAGCATGTGAGGTAATACAGCACAAATTCAGAGGACCGAAAGAGTTCCTGTCAACTAAGAAAACTATGCCACTGATCACAAGTCCTTCTCTTGGGTATACTTAATTTGTGAATATCTAAAATATTACACATAGAGATGACAGCTGTGTCATAAAATGCCTCAAGAATATAACAAATCATACTGCTGGCATAAATTAAAGCTAACAAAGCATACCTAGCATAAATTAAAACTAGCACACAAAAGAGAGCAAAATGGTAAAATAGTTTGGGGTAAGTACTGATTTTATCTTTTTCAAGAATATTTATGTCTACTTCCAAACTTCCCTAATGTTATAGTTCCTCAAAATGAAGTACTTTGGAAAATATTTACTCATTTGTAGGAAGATTAAAAAGAGGATATTATGATAGCATTCTTCAAGCATATGAACAATTGTCATAAGAAAAAGGCCTTAATCTTAATCATCCCAAAATGTAGGGCACAGAATAATGGCCTGAAGGTAAAGGAGAGTTTCAATGGGCACAAAACAGAACAGAAAATTGCTTCAAGGGGCATTAAGAATTTGTTATTGGGACCTACCAAATATTCTCATTTGCTTGTATGAGGATAGTGCTGGAATCTGATCTCCTTAACTTTCATCTAAAAAAGTAAAAAGCGCTACACAATTCTATTTTCTACATTAAGCAAGGGGTTCAGCAAATGGACTATCAGTATCAATAATTACTTACTAATTTCCCATTTTCACCTCTTTGAATTCAAAAAGTGTCCAAGATAGTATTAATTCAGTAGAAAACGAACAAACTTACAACGTAGAATATTCACATTGCTGGCCTAAGCCAGTGTATCTCAACCTCAGCAACTTTCAGATGTATGGACTTCAATTCCCAGAATTTAAGTGTACATATCTTAAAGTTGCTGAGGTTGAGAACCAGGGGTCTAGGTAATCCTATCCCAACCCTGTTTAATTATCCATGATTCAGATTAGGGACAATCCATACGACTGTATAGACCAGGGGTAGTCAACCTTGGCTCTTTTATGACTCGTGGACTTTAACTCCCAGAATTCCTGAGCCAGGAATAGACTGTGAGACAAGACAATGAGTATATGTGGCTAAATCAAATACTTCGAAATCTCTTCACCTACCTAACAACTGAACGTGAGTATCATGATTTGTCAATCCTTGGTTCGTGATTACAAAATAGTCAGATGAGATTATAACAGACGCCTCCAATATCCACTGGCCTCTCTTTCCACATGATTTTGTTCTATTTTATTTTATTTTCATTTATATATCATATTCGGAAACTAGCCATCTTCCTCAAAGAGAGACTCTGGGTAGTGTATAAATTCTAATCATAAATATCCCAACAACTAGCAGCACATTTCAGAAGTAAAACTGTCTTCCTTGCTCTCACTTCCAAAATATCCTAAAGTGGAATTTGCATCAAGCAATCCAATGATTTCAAGAGAAAAAGCATCTATTCTGTAGTCTTTCCAAATTCTTGAAAAAAATAAGAAAAAAAATATTCTCATTTCATCCCTGACTGCTAAAATCACAGGGAAAGTATGCAACTTCATTCAGATTACCTTTGAAAATATAACAACAAAATGATCCGTTTTGGAGCAGAGTAATTAGAGTATATAAGGAAATAAATGTGGCTGGAAGCATTCTTTAGATCTAAAGGAAGAGCATCTAATATATTATCAAACTGTAAAAAGAAAGTTATATCATCTCGTATATTCCATCACAAATACCCACAGCAGCTGATACTGCAGGCTTGCTTATCAGCTAGTATATTTGAGCCTGCTTTAAAATTCTGGACTGATACAAAAATAGCATGTGGACACAGCTTGGCATCAATTCCAAAGGCTTTGGTCCAGATAGACAGATACACTGAACATTTCCACTGAGTCACAGAATATAAGAGTTGGAAGGGATCACATACATCAGTGATGGCGAACCTTTTAGAGACCGAGTGCCCAAACTGCAACCGAAAACCTACTTATGCATCGTCGGGGACCGGGTGGGTGTGGCCCATTGGGTGGGCATGGCTGCGGTGGTAACAGCAGACTGGGTGGGACTAAAAAGTTCAATCAATCAATTCCAACTTTGCAAGATCTGTTTTTTTCCCGCGAGAAGTTGAAATTGACTGATTGATTGAACCTTTTTTTTTTGTACACGGCGGCGGAGGCCTAAAGTGAAAAGGTTTTATAAAACCCAGCTGAAGGCCTAGGACTGGGGTGACGGCGTGCGTGCCCACAGAGAGAGCTCTGAGTGCCGCCTCTGGCACCCGTGCCATAGGTTTGCCACCACTGACATACATCATCCAACTCTCTATCCTTGCTAGCTGTGGAATTCTGGGACTTGAAGTCCACTCATCTTCAAGTTGCCAAAGCTGAGATATACAGCTCTTCCTAGTGAAAGGAACTGCTATTAAAGAACAAACTTTTTCAGTTCCACCCTAAATACCCAAATCCAAAAATGCAGTAATACAATGTCCTTAAGCACCTGAAAAAAAAAAGGACACTAGGCTCTCTAAAGCAGGGCTTTTCAACCTTTTCAGAGATGGTACTGCTTTTAGGATATGGAAATATTCGAACACCACCAGTTGCCTAGCAGGTGGGCGTGGCCTGCTCAACGCCACTCACTGGACACAGCTGACTCGAGACATCTGGGTCAGAACGGGACAAGTCGGACTGGCTATCTCGATGTGGGGACAACGCGGTGCCCCACAAACTCCTCGCCTCCCCAAACCGTTAGCAGCCAAGCGCATGCGCGTGCACACAAATGCACACACACCGCATTCCAGGTTTGGGGACTTTTATCCACAGAGGAAGGAGAGGGCCTTCTCCCCAAGCCCAGGCATGATTGGCAATTTGCTAACTCAGATGTGGATACACGTCTCCAAACTTGGAATGTTTGTTTGTGTGTGTGTGTAGCATGCCAAAGAGATGTTCTTTTCCCAATCCCGAACATCATTGGTGTTTCCCTGTCCGTTGACCCCTCCCGGGAAAGCAGGAGATGGAGGACTTTGCAGGAAGCAGTTTCCTACGAGTCTAACTTCTGTCTTGACCGATCTCTGGAGAACAAGAGGAGGCGGCAGGAGAGCAGCACTCCCGGGTCCTGCACAAGGGAGGCTGGCCCTTCTCGAAAGGGAATTCCCATTTCCAATCGTGCATGGTAAGAATGCTGGCTTGTTGGGGCAGCCTTCCCTCACATAGCTCCCCTGCCACCCCCTCCTCCTCTCCAGAGATCTGCAGGGGAGACAGAGATCTGGAGGGCAAGCAGCCTCCATATTGGCCACTTCTACTTCTTCAAGCCCTCCTCAATTAAACATACATTATATATAATTTAAAACACAGCCTAAAAGGAAACATAGTTAAGTCACTAATTACAGCTCTTCACATATTTTCTGGAAAACCTCCTTTATTGATGTTAGGAAGGAAGAGCAAACCTTATTAAGGAACTCTTAACAGGAAGGGAATTGAAGACCCCAAACGGTCTTATTCCTTCTAATCTGCCTTCCCTTTGAGCCTTTAGTTCTCATTATTTTATTATTACGCATTTAAGAAGAAGATCAAAGGCCTCCATAGCTCGGGATACTCACCTTAAAATCAGAACCCAGAAAAATTTAGTTGATCCACAGTACCACCCTATAAAGAATGAAGATAATCTTTGGGCCCTGAGACTAGGCAGGTGTCCAGTCAGAATATTAGTGGCACACCTGTCAGCAACTGGAAGTGCATAAGTCCATGTACTTCCCTTCCCTGTCGCACAACTCAATCCATACATCCTTTACTTTTCAGACACATATTTTTCTCCTAAGCTCCTTAAAAAAACCCACAAAGTATACTGTAATTAGCAGGAAAAATAAATCTAGCACCCCTGAATTCTTTCCCCAAGGGGGAAAGGAAAGTTCACAGCCTGCAGGTTGCTAGCAAAGTTGTCAAAGAACGTAGTTATTGCTCAAAGGCAAGAATAAATAACAAATCAATTGTGCAGCTCTCTCCTGTCACTACATCCTCTTACCTCCAGAATGTGGCCTGGGATTGCACAAGGGCCTAGGCCAGTGATGGCGAACCTTTTAGAAACTGAGTGCCCAAACTGCAACCCAAAACCCACTTATGCATCGTCGGGTGCCGGGTGGGTGTGGCCCATTGGGTGGGCGTGGCCCATTGGGTGGGCGTGGCTGCGGTGGTAACGGCAGACTGGGTGGGACTAAAAAGTTCAATCAAACAATTCCAACTTTGCAAAATCTTTTTTTTCCCCGCGAGAAGTTGAAATTGATTGATTGATTGATTGAACCTTTTTTTTTTTTTGCACATGGCGGCGGAGGCCTAAACCGAAAAGATTTTATAAAACCCAGCTGAAGGCCGAGGACTGGGGCGACGGCACGCGTGCCCACAGAGAGGGCTCTGAGTGCCGCCTCTGGCACCCGTGCCATAGGTTCGCCACCACTGGCCTAGGCTAAAATCCGGGTGAGTAGTTTGCAGCCAGGTGTTCAGTACAGACCTTGCCAAGGTGATTTTAATAGCCCAGGAAGGGATAGGAAAACCAGAGGAAAACTTTGCAATCAATCAAACCATGGTGGACTACACTTGTTTTGCCCTCTTTTGATTCTGCTCCCCAGCAGCAGCCCATCGATTTCAGAACTGCATGGCCACAAAGATAGAGGCCTTCAGCCTCCCAATCCCTGCTTAGAGAGGGATTTGAATTTCGGCCATACGCCCCCAATCAAAGGAAAAATCTGAATCCAGCGGGCCAGAAGGCAGCTCAGCCACCGTGCCCCTCCGGTTCCTTTTTCTCACTCCCTGGGCACAGACGTAGTCGCTGCTCCTCGCCTTAGCTGGGGCGGGACTTGCAAGTACCTCCATCCTGCAAAGTGGTGCTCCCCTGGCGCTCCCGCCCGCTGCCATGCCGGCAGCCCCAACTAAAGGCCGGACGCTCCAGGTTCGCCCTGTCAAGGAAGGGGGAGGCAGCCGAGGCTACATCAGATCTGCAGCTTGTCAGCGGCACTCAAAGGCTGCCCAACTTTACTCCGGGATTTTGGGGTTGGAAAGCAGAGGGGAAGTGCTGCGTTTGCAGACCTGGCGGAATCTGCTGGAAACCCTCCTGCTTCCCCCCCCTCCCTGCAGCTACCTCCTTCGGAGCTGTCCTGATTCCTACGGGCCTGCCGGCATAGATCCGCCAGCTTCGTCCTGCAAAGTGTGGTTCACCCAGTGCTCCTGCTCGCCGGCAGGCCTGTTGGAATCAGGACGGCTCTGAAGGAGGTAGCTATGGAGGGGGGGGAGAGAAAGCAGGAGGATTTCCAGAAGTTGCCGCTAGACCTCCAAACGTGGTGCTGCCCCTCCACTTTCCAACCCCCAAATCCTGGATTAAAGTTGGACAGCCTTTGAGCGCCCCTGACAAGCTGCCGTCCCCTTCCTTGGCTGGGCGAGGCTGGAGTGCGCGGCCTTTAATTAGGGCTGTTGGCATGGTACCAGGTGAGCGCCATTTGCAGGACGAAGCAGACAGAGGTACTTGCAAGTCCACCCCCAGCTATGGCAAAGAGCAGCGACTGCGTATGTGCCCAGGGGGCAAGGAGGAGGAAACTGAGGGGCGCGGTGGCTGGGCTGCCTTCTGGCCCGCTGGATTTCGGGTTTTCTTTTGATTGTGGGCTGGGGTGGGCCGACCCCTCGCTGTCTCCAGGGCAGCCCCGGGCCAAATGTACACGTCCTGCGGGCATGTCTATACCCTCCTTCTCCTTTTGTCTTTGGTGTAGCTGCAACTGACTCCTTTCCCCAAGGTGCGCGCAGCTTCCGGAAGCACCAGTCAGCTGGAGCCTGGCACGGATCCTGGGTGCTCAGCAGAGCCCCGGCAACACCGCGGCTCCACCTGGCTCTCCCACAGGCCTGTGCTGCGTGGCCGCCCATGCTACTCTTTTACACTTTTTTACATTTTTGTACAGGTGGTTTTCAACCCATCATAAGCGTACCACCTGCCAGGTGCCGACGTATCACCAGTGGTATGCTTACCACCGGTTGAAAAGCCCTGCTCTAAAGAACCAAAAATGTGTGGCAGAAATGTTCTTCCAGTGTTTCCAATCACTGTTTTCAGTAGCATGACTTAAAGCATTCTTTGCCATTTAAATTAGTGGACAGACAAAACAGATCTTTTGCTAGGAAAAAAAACACTAGTACTACTGTATGTTCCTTTTCTTGTAAAGATAATGTCAACAAATGAAAGTAATTCTACTCCCCTTTATTATTATTATTATTATTATTAATTTGATTTATATACCGCCCTTCTCCCGAAGGACTCAGGGCGGTGCACAGCATATTAAAAACAAGTAACAATAAAATACCAAAATAAAATAAATAAATACCAAAATAAAAACCCCTCTAAAACCAAATTAAAAGCCAAATATTAGTAGCTGTGTCGTAATTAAAATTATATTAAA